>NC_058090.1:82580556-82873056 GCF_014858855.1 Bufo gargarizans
GGGACTAGCAGAAAGACCCGGCTTTGCACAGGTATATTTCATCTATTTCATTTTATGTTTCCGTGTGCCATAAAAAGATATCCACAGTATTCCCTATAACAGTGATGTCTACAGTACCCGCCCCATTAACAGTGACCTCCACAGTGCCCGCCCCTTTAACAATGACCTCCACAGTGGCCGCCCCTTTAACATTGACCTCCACAGTTCCCCCCCTTTTAACAGTGACCTCCACAATGCCCGCCCCTTTAACAATGACCGCATCTTTAACAGTGACCTACACAGTGCCTGCCTCTTTAACAGTGACCTCCTCAATGCCCACCCCTTTAACATTAACCACCCCTTTTAACTGTGACCTTCATAGTGGCTGCCCTTTTAACAGTGACTTCCACATTGTCCGCCCCTTTAACAGTGACCTCAACAGTGCCCGCCCCTTTAACAGTGACCTCCACAGTGCTCTCCCCTTTAACAGTGACCTCAACAGTTCCCGCACCTTTAACAGTGACATTCATAGTGGCTGCCCCTTTAACAGTGACCTCCTTAGTACCCGCCCCTTTAATAGTGACTTCCACAGTGCCTTCCCTTGAACAGTGACCTCTGCACTGCCCGCTGCTTTAACGGTGACTTCCAGAGTGCCCTCCCATTTAACAGCGACCTCCACATTGCCCATCCCTTTAATAGTGACCTTCATAGTGGCTGCCCCTTTAACAGTGACCTTCACAGTGCCCACCTCTTTAACAGTGACCTCCTCAGTGCCCGCCCCTTTAATAGTAACCTCCACAGTATTCAGCCCTTTAACAGTGACCTCCACAACGCCTGCCCCTTTAACAGTGACCGCCCCTTTAATAGTGACCTCCACAGTGCCAGCCCCTTTAACAGTGATCTCCACAGTACCCGCCCCTTTAGCAGTAACCTCCACAGTACCCGCCCCTTTAACAATGGCTTCCACAGCACCTGCCCCTTTAACAGTGCACTCCATAGCGCCCGTCCGTTTAATAGTGGCCCCTGCCCCCCATGCATGTAGCAGTGTAGTTGTGCCATCATACGTCATATGACTGAATATTTAAGGACCTGCGAACTGCTAAAACCTGTGATCAGTTGTCATGGCAACCTGGAGTAGGACCTGCCAGCTTCTATTGGCTAATAAGGGAAATGTGACAAATGTGTAAATGGCAGTTCGGATTTAGGTGAAAGGCTTGCTGGCTTCTATTGCTAATGCAGGTCATATTTAGGGAATATCTCTAGAACAGTACGTCCTAGAGAGCTGAGACCCGGTCTAAAACCTTCCCGGACACCTGATGTACCTGTTTGCCAAATTTAGTGAAGATCGGTCCAGTCATTTGGTCGCGCATAAAGAACGTCCAGACAGACAAACAGACAGAAACTCATTTTTATATATATATGAGACTAGCAGAAGGACCCGGCTTTGCATGGGTATATTTCATCTATTTCATTTTATGTTTCCGTGCGTTGTAAAAAGATATCGACAGTTTCCCCCATAACAGTGACCTCTACAGTACCAGCCCCTTTAACAATAACCTCCACAGTGGCTGCCCCTTTAACATTGACCTTCACAGTGCCTGCCCCTTTAACAATGACATTCACAGTGCCCGCGCCTTTAACAGTGCATGTCCCTTTAACAGTAACCTCCACAGTGCCTGCCCCTTTAACAGTGACCTCCCCATTAGCATTGACCACCCCTTTAACAGTGACCTATATAGTGGCCGCCCCTTTGACAGTCACCTTCACAGTGACCACCCATTTGACAGTGACCTTCACAATGACCGCCCCTTTAACAGTGCCTTTCACAGTGCCTGCCCCTTTAACAGAGACCTCCACAGTGCCCACCCATTTAACAGTGACTTTCACAGTGACCGCCCCTTTAACAGTGACTTTCACAGTGACCGCCCCTTTAACAGTGACTTTCACAGTGACCGCCCCTTTAACAGTGACTTTCACAGTGACCGCCCCTTTAACAGTGACTTTCACAGTGACCGCCCCTTTAACAGTGACTTTCACAGTGCCCGCCCCTTTAATAACAGTAACCTCCACAGTCCCCGCCCATTTAATAACAGTGACCTCCACAGTGCCAGTAAAACTGTCTTTATGGCAGTTGGGATTTGAAGAGAAAGACTTACAGGCTTGTATTGGCTAAAGTGGGTCATTTTTTGAGAATATCTCTGGAACGGCACATCCTAGAGAGCGGTCTAAAACCTTCCCAGACACCTGATGTACCTGTGTGCCAAATTTGGTGAAGATCGGTCCAGTTGTTTGGTTGCACATAAAGAACGTCCAGACAGAGAGACAGACATCTAGACGGACAGACAGAAACTCATTTTTATATATATATATGAGATATCCATCATCCAGTCAGAGAACTCCTGTTATGCTACATCCCCTCATGCCCAACACATGCTGGAGCTACATTACTACTGTCTGAACTTTACAACGTCATTGGAGCACTGCTGTAAAGTGAGATGCTAGACTCAGCCTTACCCATTGTTTTCTAGATTTTCCTGATCTCAAAAGGGTTGTCACATCCATATCTGATATCTTTTTTTTTCTCAAGGAATGGGCCTTGTCGCTCCCCACCAAGAATGAAGTGTAGGCCACTCATACATGGCTCCCATCCTTCACTGCTATGGTACAGGACCTTGTTCTAAAGACAAGAATGGATCCTAGAGGTGAAAACTGCACGTGTTGGACAATTATGTCCATAAATGTCCAGATGGGACAAGCTCTTTAAAGACATTGTTCACCTGATCCCTGCCACTGGGTACAGGCTCCATTGCCAGCTCTGCATGTCCCAGATCTCCCAACGTCAACATCCGGTTTGTAACCGATGCAGCCAATGACTGGCTACAGCAGGAACATGCCACCCATGCGTCATAAAACTGGATCACATGACGGATGGGTGACACATCACTGCCGTGGCCAGTTAAACTGGATGTTGATGTTGATCTGCAGAGCTGGCGAAGGATGTGGAACCCAGAGGCCAAGATCAGGTAAGTATGATTACCACCATGGGTTTGGCCACGCTGGGGTTCTGAAGGGGTCACTTTACTGGTTCTCCCCACAAAAAAACTTAAAACGTTCACTCTTTATCTCTGCTGTTAGCAGATCTTGGCCCTAGATTAAAGTTTTCCATCAAGCAGAAAGAGAACTTTTGGTGTTTGACAGTAAGACATCGAGTTATGTGCAATGTTTTCTTCAGACTAAAAGCCACGCATGTAGACCTTTCATCCGCTCTTCTCCTAACCACAAACCTTCCAGCATCTAAGGCATAAATTGCCACCTCCCACTTCAGAGGTAAGCATTTTTTTAAAATGGGAAAGAAAAACCTTCTGTGATTCACTGTGGATTTTCCAAGCTGAGGTTTATTTATTGGTGTATTTACCTGAAGATGAAAGGAAAGGTTCCTGTGAGCAGGAAGCAGAGAGGTGACCACCCCAGGGGAACATCAATGCAGAAAAGATGGCGAATGTAAACACACAGACATCGCAAAGGTTAGCCATGCAGCTCTAGTACCAGACAAAATAATGGGCTAGCAAAACATATTCATACGGCTGGTGAGAAGCAACGGAGGTGGGATAGGGGGAGGGGACGTTCTGGGGGCACAGTCACTAAATGAAACAGCATTGTTCATCCTCCTATCTATCTATTCCATCTCATATCTATCTATCTATCTCATATCTATCTATCTCATATCTATCTATATATTTTAGATCTATCTATCCATATCTATCTATCTATCTATCTATCATCTATTTTCTTTCTTTCTCTTCTTCCTTGCCAACCAGTTTGGCTTAGGGCTAGCTCTATGGCCATTTTCCTGGCAGTCCACAGTTTTTCACTCTTTAACCCCTATACAGAAATCTGGACTTCATCAGGGAAGCCACTAGGCCATTACCTCTTGAGATAGTCCTGGTGTTGTTGGCAGCTGACTCGCCAGTGCGAAGCACAGAAGGATCAAGCAATATGCATAGTCTAGAGATGGACCAAAATCAGAGCAAGCACAATACAAGCGTATCAGTGAGAAGTCCAAAATCAGAGCAGGCGGCTGTAGGACAACCCAAGAAACAGGCTAAGGTCAGGACAGGTGGCTAGAAGTTAGAGTTGGTAGTCAGGCTGAAATACAGTACAGGGGTAGTCAGACAGAGAATACAAATTTTCGGTTTACCAGAGACTAGGTAACCTGAAGTTCAGGTACCAACCCACTGGAGAAGGTCTTAAGGCTAGGGAAGAATTTTGAAAAGTTTGCTGGGCTATTTGGGTGCGAGGTGTGCACTAGAGAGAGAGCCCTCTGAGGAGACAAAACCTGTCTGGGGGTCATTGTTAGCCTCCAAGTAGACACCTATTCCCGGTGTGAAGGAAAACGCCTTCTTGTAAGTTTTTTTGAGTGTTTGGTAGTAAGCTACTTGTATAGTCGGGGACAATTATGTGTTTAGTTAGCGCTGAGCTTAGCAGTGGTTGATTTTTGTTTAGGGACCTGGATGTAAAGGCTATATTTTGCCACAAAATAAAGAACATGCAAAACCATGATTGAAATGGACTCCCGTGAGACCGTCTCTGACGGCATTTGATCCTATTTTGCCTAACATTGTATAACTAATTGCCACAAATATATGTGTATAGGTAGTGTGAACCAGGGCCTTTCAAACAGTCTTTTAGTCAGATACTGGCAGAGATACAGTTTTTTTTCTTGTCCAGGATTTATTGGTCACAACCAGCAAATTCTACAGATTATACAAGTAAAAGTTCATGAAAAATAAATGTCCATACAGTCAGGTAGCCACAAAGTGGGACACAGTTTTCTCACACGCTTTAGGCTCACCTGGAGCTTCCACTTGGCACAGTGGTTTTCTCAGTGGGTCTTACTCTCAGACCAGCACACACACTGCTCAGTGGAGGTTTGCCTTTTCTAAATAGTTTGGCACCTGATTGAGGTAGGGAACACCCAGGATGGAGTATGGGAGGGACTTTCCCACCCAACTCTTCAGTCACTCCTAAATCCCGGACCCAAAATCCATATCTAACAAACAGACTTAATGACTTAACAAAATACTTCCGGGACTTACATCACTGAGACCAGAAGCTTAAGAAGCCATCAATGACCTTACTCCTCAAATGTTTACAGTAGATAGATATATATTTCACCACATTTATGTCACCCTTTCGCATATAACATAGAGTGATATGAGGAGGGATTTGCTTCTACAATGTCTGGATGTTTTTCTGCTAATGGGTGTCTTTCATCTGCTTCCCTCTGGCATCTTTTCTTCCTATTACCTGCCCCCCTGAATCCACCTAAACCCTGCTACTTAATCACTAGAAGAAGACACAGCTACCAAAATGCTCTTCTCTTCAGGGCATAGATTTAACTCTTCCATTACTTCCCTTATCCCAACCCAATCCGCTAGTCTCAGTATTAATTATGCAAATGTCAGTCCATTAGTATGCAAATGGTCTCCGTGCCATGCAAGAGAGGTCTGTTGTATGCCAATTATTCCCGTCCACATGCAAATTAGATCTCAAGACGACCCCATTAGCTCAAAGCTTAAGGTCAGTAGGAATAGCGCTGGTGTTAAAGCGACAATCCCTTTTCGTAGCCAAAACATAGTCACTAACATAGATCTGTTTATCTCATTATAATGTCCTTTGTGTTATATATTGTATTGCCGCTGGAGTTATATGTATGTGTATAAGACCGGCCATACGCTTCAGATAGCGGTCAGCCAGCCGCTATCTCTCCCGATCTCCCCATACACATGGGCACATGGCTCAGCCAAGCATCCATGTGTCCAGAACTGTCACACACCTCTGATGGCAACTTATCTCATAGAGCACATAAAGATCAGGCATGCTGAAATCTAACTGCCTGTTCCTTATCTTTCCAAACATCTGGTGTCAAAGTAGTCAGAAGGACCCCATGACACATTTGTCAACCAACATTTTCCTAATGTGTATGGCCAACTAAATCTACTTCGCATTACATAGATTTGTCTACCAGCACAACTCCATCAGGAAGGCCTTCTTGATCCTCAAGTCTGAGGTGTAGTTAGTTCTCCAGTGCCTATATGACCATGGCCAGTGGTCTTCTGGAAGCCATGGAGTTTTATTGGCAGTGTACTTCACCTAATGGCATGATATAATAGTCAAGGTCATGTCTGCTGAGACAAGAGGAAACATGGTCCTACTGGCCAACGAGAAGAATTTGTTTGACTTTTTTGAACTTTCTTCAGGCTAGAGCTAATCTAGAATCTATATTTAGCTTCCCCCCAACAGACAGCCCCATACGATGGCATTTTTACAATGAACCTAGGTGTTACAACAGTTGAAGTCTTGTCTGTTGTCTATGACTTCATATCTGCCAGTCAAAAAAGGTAGTCCCACCTTAGGATATGCCATAAATGTCTGAGAGATGTAGTTCCCACTTCTAGTTGGGGACTTATCTCCAGTCCCCTGACTCCTGATGAGGAGGTCACAACAATGAAAAGAGAAATGTTCCTCCATTGTGGAGATAGATGCAGCTTCTAGAGGTGGAACCAGCCTCTTGTGTATTTGCCATAAGTGAGAATACCCCTTTAAAGAAGATATAATTAAAAAAAGATCCAGAAACAGCTTCACTCTTGGTCATTGGTTGTGCATTACTTATCTTATACTTACCCCTATTTAGAGCCTGAATTACAGTCCAGAGCTGAATTCACAATTATGCTGACTTCAGAGCTGAAACCTCCACAGAAGTTGATCTGGTGATTTTAGAAATTACAATACTAGACAATTCATATTGCTCTTAAAAAAAAACCTAACTGTCCTACCGTAGTATAGAATGTCAGTTCTTAGGGGTGTGTCTGACAACGAGCATGTTGTCTGTTTCCAATGACAACCAGCGGACATTAGAATTCTGCTCTGAAATTGGATACAGGCTGTAACTCGAGATTAGTACACGTTAAGTAATGTAGTTACAACATGACTCAATTTTTTATGTAATTATCTTTCGATATAAACTTTATTGATGTGTTTACAGGGAACATATGGTTTGGTATTAATTTTTAAGATTTTTGTCTACTCCGATCTTGGCTTTTATGATCTTAATTAGTGTGACAAAATGTGTTGAAATGGCGTGACAGTCAGCTGCCAAAACTCATCTGGGTGTGTGATATGGGAGCAGAGTTTAACACAGCACAGACATTTCATCTCCGTGCCGTTAGTGTCACATAGTGCCAGTATTACGTGTCAAGAGCTATTTATAAATAATTGATCGTTAAATTTGAAAAGGCACCGATCATGCGACTCCCTCCTGCTCCTCCTTTTCTCTGAGTAATGTCACAAGTGGGACACGAGCAGATCGATTGAAACCCTTTTAAAGAAGAATGACTTTTGTTTGTTTTTAGCTTTGATTATTTTTGAGACCTTGAAAACTAAGGATCCGTTCACATGGGCTGATGATCGGTAAGAAGAAGGCTTGATCCCGATCACTGCCTCATGCCACCGATCCCCGAGCAAATGAGAAAAATGCCTCTTTTATGCTGCACTGAAAAACATAATTTGTTGGTAGCACATGGCCCAGTGTAAATGGAGGGTGTGCTGCTGAACACTGTAACCTGTATGGGGACAAATGATCATATATAGGGCCGTTCAGATGGAGTGCCGCGTGGACAGGACATATCGTCCATAAACTGTAGCCTCCCACTGAAAACAAAGGCCGTTGGCTTTTTGGGCCGGATGCTACACCAAATTCTACCTGCAAAAAATGTCATCTGACAGGCTCCTTAACCTTTATCCCCATGTTTATCCCCATGCTTTAGATGATTCCATCATGTAATGGTGAACCTATTGACTTAATGGACAAAATGTCGGACCCTAAGCAAGAACTAAATCAATGGCCCCCAACCTGTGGGTGGCAAGCTGCTTCAAACTCTTATTCCCGTGTGTCAAGACAGCCTTAGACTGCATCTAAGGCCCATCCCCAGTCCATGATGCAAGATGCTTTATTTAGTGAATCTTCCCCAAAAGAGCACCTCTTTAAGAAGACCACCCCTTATCCAAACCATATTTCTTGTTCCACCTATATTATGTATACAGATTATCTTCTTTGAGTTCTTCATCACCATCTTAGAAGATTACTTTTTAATACAATTTTAGGTGATCAGTCTCAAAAAGATATCTACAAGGTGGCATTTTGAAAGTAAATACATTGGTTTAAATAGATTTTGGAAATTGTAAAAATTGTGGAGAAAAGGTCTCTGACTGGTGGGTTACCAGCTGTTGATAAAATATTGCATGCTGAAAGTTGTCATTTTAAAGCAGCTGAAGAGGGACAAGTTGGAGACCATTGGTTTACATAGCTTGACCTGTTGATCTCCAACTGTTATTAAAAAAAAAAGTTCTCAGCTGGAACAACATGCTGGGAGCTGCAGGTTTTAAGCAGTTGTAGACCTGAGAATAGTTTTTGGTGGGAAATTTATGCAGCAGTGTTTAGAGCGATGATCTCCAATGGTCTCCAGCTTTCCTTGATCTGGGTTTGATCTAGAAACCATCTTCACCTTTTTGTTTTCCATCTAACTGCCCTGAATGAAGGTTGACATTGTGTGATGGGCCTGCTAGGATTGTACTTTCCCAACAGCTGGCGTCCTACAGGTTAAAGACCATCAGTCTGGAGAATAGTTCTTGGTGGAACAGTTCAGCACCAGCCTTTAATAGAGTGGTCTACCAACTTTTTGAACAATGGTTTCCAAAATGTTAATCTCTGGCTGTTGCAAAACTGTAGTTCCCAATTTGCCATTGGTTTAGAGAACACTTTTTAAATGAGAGATACTTTAATTATAAATATACTACTGTAGAATAGGCCATGAACCTAAAGATGTCAAGTCATGTGTAAGCTCCCATTGATACCAGGCCTAGTCTACCAGTTTGGATTTCTGGACCTTTTCATGGGCTCTATGCAATCTACATCACCCTTGTAAACTGTTGGCCCTTTTCTTCAATATCTAGTTAGCTGATCAACATCTTGAGGTGCTTGTATGTACACCTTACAGTAGCAGTTGGATGAATACCACTCAGTCAAAAGGTATCTCCTTCGACTCCCCTATACACATACTTGTGCTCATGTTAGCCAACATTTATGGGGTTTCAGTGGGGGGAGAGAGATGAAATCCACTGCCAGATACTTCTCTTATCTCTTAGAATAAAAGGATACGACACTGAAATTCAAACCACCGGAACCTTCTCTACCTGACACCCCCATATACATTCGATTGATGGACGGTCCGGCAGAATACAATGTGCTTGGCTGATAATAGTTTACAAAACTTATGCATTCAGATCACCATGGGGGCACATACTTTCATAAATAAAGTTGCGTTTATTTAGTGATGGAGCTGTAACAGGCTTTTCAGCTTTTTTTCCTGAAAAAGATCCTAATTGCTAGTGTTCACAGATGGCAGTAGTATAATTAGTTTCTGAGTAAATTGATTCTCATGAATATTCAAGATATGTATGATACATCAATAAGTAATGACATTAAAGTGGGACTGGTGGAAGTCTTATGATTGGACAATGCCAGTGCCAATCCTTTTTGGAGAAGTGGTACTCTCTTTTTTTGATTGACGATGTTGTCACCAACCCATTGTTGGGACCAGTAGAGGTTCAAGAGGCTAGAAGGACATAGTATCATAGTATCTAAGACCATAAAAAGTCATGAGCCCATCCACGTAAGCCTCTTCTCCTGCAATATGGATCCAAGATGGCAAAAAATATATAAAATCAATTGCAATGTATAGTATGACTGATGTGACCTAAAAGTAATTTTTTTAGATAACCCCAATAGTGTTTATGTCAATAGAATAATAGATCTACTCTTTGTTCTACCAGAAACAGTTCCCCTTACTTCAAAATACCCTCAAGACTATGAGACATCTGGCATGAGGACAGTACTTGTACCCCCTAGATATATGGCATGTATCTCCTAGGTTAGCACAGGTTGAAAACCTAGAGGCTCATAGAAGTCTATGGAACCATCTCAATTCTGTCCTCAGCAGCTAGAAAAGTGTGATATGCGTCTGCTTCTCTTCCCTCGTTCTAGAGATCAGTGGGTGTCTCAGAGCTCACAAGCACACCAATCAAAGCATTTAATCAAACCTTTTTGAAAATTTGTTGACACTTTAAGCTGGAGATTGAACCCACCAATTTCAGCGAGACTGGCCAACCAACCTATATGTTTAGGGCCTCCTAACACTGCCTGTCAAATGATGTTGGGGGAGATAAGGATGTTGGCAACTGCCCGATACAAGGAGATACATACTTGATTCCTACTGAGGACATATGATCGGGGATCGGGAGTGTATGAGGGCCACCATGCTCAGCCTTAGACAATTTAAAAATTCACCAGATTTATCATCAAACATCAGCCATTAATAAATCTGCTGCATTTTTAGACTTTCTAGTCTATGTTTCTACCACCTATTAGTTGGCTTACTTTGCAGCAGAATTGTGGCACACTTTGGTGCATCTTAAACCACACCCCTCACGTGACAAACCACTCCCCCTTGCCAGACCACTCTCTTTGATTGACAGGGCCAGGTTCCTGATCATCATCTTGCCTGGGCCTATGAATAAATAACGGAAGAAGCAGGGGGAACAAGGGTGCCCAGGGTGGTGCGCCCTCAATGCACATAACTTCTCACGTAAGAACTAGAATGAAGCAACGGATCACTAAATGGAAGGTATTATTCCATTCAGCTGAGCTAGTCCTACAAGGCATGGTACCTTGGTGAATTTCCTGGTGACAGGCTCCCTTTAAAGAGGGTTATCCCAGTGATGGGTGCCCGGATGTATAACCATTTGTAACGTTTGGGCCATTTGGTTCCCTCCTCTTGGAATTTCTGTCTTTCGCCTCCGTTTCTCAGGACTATCACTCTGCTTCTTCTCTCATGCTCTGCCTGTCAGGAACCTTATTAGCGGGATGACACTCTGCACAACCACCTAGGTAGCCTTGAAATAAATTCAAAGCTGCCACCTGGAATTATTTTCGCAGCGCCAAGAAAGGGGATTTATCGAGCACGGCATGCGATTCATGGCATAAGTCATGGCACACAGCGTAATATGGCAAAATAAATGAAAGCAGAAGATACTGTAAATGATTGAAGTCTGTGAATATTCCTATGGCGGCACAGCATAACTATCAATTTAACAATATACGCTAGTATCTGGGGATTATTTTGTACTTTTACCTGGGCATTACTTATACTTCTGCACACACCTACCATTTCAGCTCTATAATAGATTTAGCATCTATTCTGTACAAGTATTTTGCTCGTACCAGGAGTAAAATGAGCATTCAAGGAACTGGGCAGTGCCCATGGGCCCGATACAATAAGGTGGCCCAAAAAGAGGCACCATATATCTGTAAGAGTGTGGGAGGGAGTCAGATTTCCTTATTTGTTACACAGAGATCTCTGGGATTTTCATATTGATGGTCCATCCTCAGGAAAGGTCACCAATATACAATCGGTGGAGTCCCACTCCCGGCACCCTGCCGATTAGCTATTTGAGGAATCAATGGTGCTCACCAGAGCTCTGGTGAGAGCCTCAACCTCCTGACAGTTTCTCAAGCACGGCACCGTACATTGTGTAGCCATAGTGCTTGGTATTGCAGCTCAGCCCCATCGCCTAGGCCACGTGACTGATGAATGTGATGTCATTAGTCTAGGAAGAAGCCTAAGCACTTATGGAGCGCTGTAGCCTCTTCATGCAACTGATTGGTGTGGAGTTGGACCTCTACTGGTCTGATATTGATGACTAATCCTAAGGCTGTCAATATCAAAATCCCAGAGAACCTCTTTAAATATTGTTTTGATGAATATCCTCAGTATAGGTCATCAGCATCTGAACAGTGGAGGCCTGACTCTCGACCCCCTCTCCGATCAGCTGATTGAAAGGGCTGCAGTGCTCGGTATTGTTGCCATCCATTGTGTAGTGGCTATGCTTGGTATTTCGTCATTTGAAGGGGACTAAGCTGCAGAAAGGACATGCGACTGATGAAAGTAGTGTCACAGGCCAAAACGCTCGAGCTGATCAATGGTGGTGCATCAATCAGAAATTGATGACCTATCCAAAGGGAGGACCATCAGTATTCAAGTCCAAAAGATTGCTTCAGCATAGACACTGGGGAATTTTGCTATGATTTGCCTCAGTTACCTGACGGGCAGATGTTCATCTCTTCTAACCACCCATAGAACAAAATGGAATTGGTGGTAGGAAAGTGACACCTTCGTTATCTGTGGACTTCTCCCTGATTTTTCCTGTCAGCCATTGCCTACTGACCAGACTTTAGGGTTGTATCCTAAGGATAGGCCTCCATTGTCTACAGATGTGTCCACCCTTAGCTTTCCATAAGTTTCATCAAGGACTCCCAATTTCTCATGATATAAATTCAATATATTATCACAACAGGCTATCAAAAGCCTGCAATCCACATGACAACCACTGGGAGGCCTCATGTAGACACATCCAACATAAACATCTTCTGACAGAATATCATAAAATCATGTTTTGGATTTTTTCCCAAAGCTGGTCATCTCCTGCTGCTAAAATCAGCATATGTTAAGCCAAGAGGAAAGGTAAGGAAGGGTACATCTCTATGAGGAGAGAACCAGAAAACTTTATTTCTGGTAAGCTCTGCCTTGCCAGCCTCATCAGCATTTGGGTCCTTAGCTGTTAGAACTTAGCATAGTGTCATCTTACAGATGTGTCCACCCTTAGATTTCCATAAATTTCAAGGATTCCCAATTTCTCAAGATATAAATTTAATATATTATCACAACAGGCTAGCAATACCCTGTAATTCTCATGGCAACCACTAGACGGCCTCATATAAGCACATGCAGCATAAACATCTTCTGACAGAGTATCATGAAATAATTTATTTTCCCAAAGCTGGTCATCTCATGCCGGTCATCTCATGCCGCTCATCTCGGGATATTATGAGCCAAGAGGATAGGTAAAGAAGGGCACATCTGTATGCTTGTTTCGATAGCCTGTGCGTTGCCAAACCCTTCAGAATTTGGTTTCTTCGCTGTAAGAACTGATATAGCGCCATCCTACGGTTCAGTACCCGATGTATGGAAATGAAATAGACCATTCTTAATTTCTGCCAATGCTTTTCTCACTGTGTTCTTGCCCCCGACGTTAAACTCATCTTTTTTTGCCCAGACGTGGCTCTCTGTTTGGGAAATGAGCCAGTCTGCCAGGTTTCTCTTATTCTGAAAGATGCTTGATAAGCGATTCAATTTCCCCTGGAGTTAACAGCCATGTCCAAGTGACTGATAGTCAGCAGGCACAAGCAGCCTGCTAGATCCGACTCAATTTATATTGACCCGGGTGGCTGAGAGGCGTCTTTATTATACAGAGAGCCGGAGACTTGCGCTCTTTCTGCAGTCACTCCGCAGGAGGCCAGCTCTGTGCCAGCACCTTCTTTGGGTATGACGGGGTTAAGTGTAGGCCTAGGCCTAGGTGGCTGTCACTTCATCCGCATCTCCCAGGATTTTCCATCGTCTCATGATAAATCCTCCTTGATTTGGATTTGTGTGTTCTGCATATGTTTATGTCGGCTCAGGGTTTATACCGTATGAGTCGACGTGTGAAGTGTATAGCGCTTTAGGCTGTTTGTAAGCGCGGCAAGAGGAAGGTGCCGTAACGCTTCTATTTTTCTCCTTTTCATGTGAATGAATGCAGATGTTGATTCACTCAGATGTTTCACTAGAAGCTGAGAAAAGCCACCCTGTACTGAAACTGCCACCCTGTAATCTGTAATAAAACCGCCACCCTGTAATCTGTAATAAAACTGCCACCCTGTAATCTGTAATAAAACCGCCACTCTGTAATCTGTAATAAAACTGCCACCCTGATTTAATTTGTAATAAAACCGCCACCCTGTAATCTGTAATAAAACCGCCACCCTGTTATCTGTTCTAAAACTACTACAGAATAAACTGTACTAAAACCGCCACCCTGTAATCTGTACTAAAACCGCTAAACTGTAATCTGTACTAAAACTGCCACCCTGTAATCTGTAATAAAACCGCCACCCTGTAATCTGTACTAAAACCGCTAAACTGTAATCTGTACTAAAACTGCCACCCTGTAATCTGTAATAAAACTGCCACCCTGTAATTTGTAATAAAACCACCACCCAATAATCTGTAATAAAACCACCACTCTGTAATCTGTAATAAAACCGCCACCCTGTAATCTGTAATAAAACCACTAATATGCAATCTGTAATAAAACTGCCACCCTGTAATCTGTAATAAAACTGCCACCCTGTAATCTGTAATAAAACTGCCACCCTGTAATCTGTAATAAAACCACTACTATGTAATCTGTAATAAAACCACTACTCTGCAATCTGTAATAAAACCGCCACCCTGTAATCTGTAATAAAACTGCCACCCTGCAATCTGTAATAAAACCGCCACCCTGTAATCTGTAATAAAACCGCCACCCTTTAATCTGTAATAAAACTGCCACCCTGTAATCGGTAATAAAACCGCCACCCTGTAATCTGTAATAAAACCGCTACCCTGCAATCTGTAATAAAACCGCCACCCTGTAATCTGTAATAAACCCACACTCTGTAATCTGTTATAAAACCACTACTCTGCAATCTGTAATAAAACCTCCACCCTGTAATCTGTAATAAAACCACTACTCAGTAATCTGTAATAAAACCCAATAACAAAATCTACACTTTGAAATATGTAGTAGAACTGTCACCCAGTAATCTGTAATAATACCACCACTCTGTAATCTGTAATAAAACCGCCACTCTGTAATCTGTAATAAAACCACCACTCTGTAATCTGTAATAATACCACCACTCTGTAATCTGTAATAATACCACCACTCTGTAATCTGTAATAATACCACCACTCTGTAATCTGTAATAAAACCGCCACTCTGTAATCTGTAATAATACCACCACTCTGTAATCTGTAATAAAACCACCACTCTGTAATCTGTAATAAAACACTGTAATAAAACACCCTGTGATAAACCCGCCACTATGATTTGTAATATAATCACCACCCTACAGACAAAAAACAGTCGCAATGCCCCCCCCCCCCCTCCAACAGTACCAGTCCCAAAATTAACAAGTTCTCCATAAATCTTCTGCAGTTCTCATGAGCCCCATTTTTTGACTGAACGTCTATCCGGGAGACAAGTGCAGCGCTCTAGGGCGGTGCCAGCGATTGGGTCTAACCGATTAGCGGTAATCCAGCTCTTCGTGGCATCTTATAAGCAGGAACAGTTGATGAACCCTTTGCATCCACACCAGTATGGCTCCTGACTGTATACCATGAGGCATTGCAGGTCTCTGGTGGTACCCTCAAAGCTGAGATGGTTGATGAGCCTCACCCCTAAGGGCGGTAATACCGGTGACGGCACAGCAGAGGTACAACCGTTACAGTGCTGCAGATGAGTACCATCATTCCAGGGCTCCCGCATCCTATACTCAGAATTCAAGGACGTTCCCTTCCTTTCCCACAGCCCCTATATATTACTTCTTCCCTGATTTTACTGCTCCAGCATCAGACCCCTTCACCCCCTCGTCCCAGACATCAGATCTGTCCTCCTGACTGTATACCCTGAGGCATTGCGGTACATTCATCCATTTCCCTGGAGCCTGCCACTTCCCGGCTGGCGCACATGATAAAATCAGCCTTATTTGGCCGTGAGTCTTCTGTGTCTTATCCCAAGCCACTCTGTCATTATTAGATTTATGTATTTGTTCCAAAGTGTTAAGGATCTGCTACGTTATCCGCAGCTCCAGTCTCTGTGCTTCATAAAGCATTGGCACTTAGCGGAGGAACGGAGAGAGGTGTGAGCTAAACATTGAATGGATTTAGCAGAAACTTTATAGCTAGTCTGCTCTGCAGCAAAATGAGTCAGACAGCAGGTTCGACAATAAAGGGAAAATATGCCCAAATTATACACTACCCAAGCCTAGTACCTCCCCAGTAACACATGTTCACTGGCGGAAGAGCGGGAATAGTGTATTTCTTTTTGCCTTCTATTAAAAAGACCATACAAGTAAGAACACAGTGCCCCCCAGTGGGCACATTTTTGTGAAATATTGCTTGATAATGACTTTATATTTTAACCATAGGAGGATTACTGTTCAGCTCAGTCACATGTATCATTAGAACCACGGCTCACCAGCTGCTGCTAGGCTACAACTCCGATTGCGCCCAGACAGCCTGAGGTTGCCAGATTATGATGGGGGTTGTGGTTTGACAACAGTTGAAGAGCCACGGGTTGGAGACCATTGAGTCACAAGGTTGTGTTGTAGTATTATTAGGGACATGGAGTTTTTTTTTTTTTTATGTGAAATGTTTTTACCCCTCAACCTTAACTCTTGCCATTTCGGCATTTGTTGCCTGGATATCCTTCAAAATATTCATAAAAATTCTTAGGCAGTCCCACAGTGCATATGTAATGTTATGGTCTTCAGTTTCTTCTACGGTCTTTGGCCACCACCAGTGTTTTTATGGTTTTCCTTACGTTTCATAGAGGAAATTTCGGCATTTGTTGCTTGGATATCCTTCAAAATATTCATAGAAATTCTTAGGCAGTCCCACAATGCATAAGCATTCACTCGTGTAACTATGAGTTGCCTACAGCTCAGGAGTCAGTTTCCGGGCCATAAGTGGGGGACCTTCAAGAATGTGACCTAATCAAGAGACCAGTGATGTCTTCAAAAAATATCAACCAACTAAATGCCGGCCTCTGTAATGTTATGGTCCTCAGTTTCTTCTACGGTCTTTGGCCACCACCAGTGTTTTTATGGTTTTCCTTACGTTTCATAGAGGAAATTTTGGCATTTGTTGCTTGGATATCCTTCAACATATTCATAGAAATTCTTAGGCAGTCCCACAGTGCATAAGAATTTACTCCTGTGACTATGAGTTGCCTACAGCTCAGGAGTCAGTTTCCGGGCCATAAGTTGGGGACCTTCAAGAATGTGACCTAATCAAGAGACCAGCGATGTCTTCAAAAAATGTCAACCAACTAAATGCCAGCCTCTGTAATGTTATGGTCCTCAGTTTCTTCTATGGTCTTTGGCCACCACCATTGTTTTTATGGTTTTCCTTACGTTTCATAGAGGAAATTTCGGCATTTGTTGCTTGGATATCTTCAACATATTCATAGAAATTCTTAGGCAGTCCCACAGTGCATAAGCATTCACTCGTGTGACTATGAGTTGCCTACAGCTCAGGAGTCAGTTTCCGGGCCATAAGTGGGGGACCTTCAAGAATGTGACCTAATCAAGAGACCAGTGATGTCATCAAAAAATGTCAACCAACTAAATGCCGACCTCAGTAATGTTATAGTCCTCAGTTTCTTCTACGAACTTTTCTTTGGCCACCACCATTGTTTTTATGGTTTTCCTTACGTTTCATAGAGGAAATTTCGGCATTTGTTGCTTGGATATCTTCAACATATTCATAGAAATTCTTAGGCAGTCCCACAGTGCATAAGCATTCACTCGTGTGACTATGAGTTGCCTACAGCTCAGGAGTCAGTTTCCGGGCCATAAGTGGGGGACCTTCAAGAATGTGACCTAATCAAGAGACCAGTGATGTCATCAAAAAATGTCAACCAACTAAATGCCGACCTCAGTAATGTTATAGTCCTCAGTTTCTTCTACGAACTTTTCTTTGGCCACCAACATTGTTTTTATGGTTTCCCTTACGTTTCATAGAGGAAAGTCATCCGGATCAATGTCTACCATAGATTATTACTGTTTTCACCATGAAATATGATACAATATTTTACGTTTGCGATAATCTATCTAATTATAGTGTCATCTTTTTCACAGATCATCCTACAGCAAAGATTGAGTCTCGGCCCAACCTGCCAAGAGAGGGGGACAGGCTGATGCTGCAATGTGATGGCTATGGAAATCCAGAGTGAGTATGGACAAGTAGTATTAAGCACTTTACTTAACTTAAATTTAGGTTGAACAAGCGTTTTATTTAGTGAGGTGACCTACCAGGAGACCATGGTCAAGTACATGGGGCATGTGTAGGACACTTTTGCAAAAAATTAGCATACCCTTTCTAGAGTTGTCTTGGTGGCCCCTTAATATATCAGCCATTGTTCTGCAGTGATACCTTCTTCATATGGTACATGACCAAGGTCCTCCTCTCTGTTACATCACCACTAGCTAATACTGAGGAGCGGCAGGGGCAATATTTGAATTTGAGAATTCGCCATTATTTTCTTGATTGCGAAAATCGGCAATGTAATATGCACGTAATGAGCGCGCAATACAGGCATGGGTCACTTTTGCTAAATTTTTCAAGCTGCTAGACGTTTCCTGAGACTGGAGAAAATGGTTGGAACGGCAGAACATTACAATAGCTTTATATGCAGATAGAGTGCTTCAATATATTCGCGATTGCGCAAATCGGCAATTAATGATGCGCATATTTTGGCGCAATACGCGCAACTTCACATTTTAGTAGATCTGACTACATATTACTGATTGGTGCACTAAGTATTGTTGTGAACTTGTGACATCACAGCACTATGTATGTATGTTTGTATCCATACATTTTTTTTGTTTCCATTCACATTGTCAGATTGTGCTAATTGAAAAGACTGCATTAAAACATTGATATTATGTACACACATTTGGTGCACACCAAGCAGGACCTGGAATGATACCAGGGTCACATGGGTTTGGAGGCCAGTGGTGATCTGGATAAACATTCTCTGTGCCTGTCAGTAGATGGTACACTGTGACTGTCACAAACAGTGGGTGTGGAAATACTGTGTCAACCAATGGGTTTGACTTAGGGCTAATCCTAAGGGCGTTATCCTGGCAGTGCCCTGGTATTCACTCTTTAACCCCTATACTGAGATTTGGACTTTGCTGCAGGGAAGCCACTAGACTGCTACCTCCTGGAGTAGTCCCAGTGTGGTTAACTGGTGACCTATGGTGGTCAGTCACCGCTGTGGAGCATGAAGGGATGAGGAAAAATATAGTCAGGGACAGGCTGAGGTCTGGGCAGACAGTATGTGCGATTACATGAAAAAAGTCCAAGGTCAGGGCAGGCAGAAGAGGGTCAGAAATGGTAAACAGGCAGAGATCAGTACATGGGCAGACAAGCAGAATAGCATACCTTCACAGAAACAAGCAAGCTAGGGTAGCCTATTGCTCAGGCACCTCTTCCTAGGAAAAGGTGCTGTAAGCAGATTGGTGTGCGCCTCTCCTTTAAGGGTCAGGGACCCGGCTGTGACCTACAGCAGAAAACACTGAGCTCCAGAAGCCAGGACAAACGGGCGCCATAACAGTGATGGGACTCGGAAAGCAGGATGGTGGCAGGCATGGAGCACTGCCATAACGATGACTGTGCCCACATACCTGGTGTTAGACGTGATCCTCAATGCTTGGTTTTAGTAGTAACATTCTTGATAAAGACTCAGTGGAGTCAAAAAGTTGCACGCTGGGCGAAAAATAAACACGGACTTGATTTGAGAGGTTGGAGTGCCGCATTTTTCCTTTTATTTCTGGTTTTAGTAGCTGTCATCTGAACGTTCAAATCATGACTACAGCTAGATGAGGACTTGGAGGCCATGTCACTCCCCATTGCCATCCATGATAACATCAGGAAGTGTGATATACCACAATTTGCATTTTATATTTAACTTTTTTTAAATTTTGGGTGGATAGACTGATGGGTGCTGGTCACCCAATGGTCAAATGGTAGTCACTTTGTATTGATTAGTTCTGGGTAGATTTGAGCGAACACATGGATGTTCGGGTTCGAGAAGTTCGGCCGAACTTCCCGGAAATGTTCGGGTTCGGGATCCGAACCCGACCCGAACTTCGTCCCGAACCCGAACCCCATTGAAGTCAATAGGGACCCAAACTTTTCGGCACTAAAAAGGCTGTAAAACAGCCCAGGAAAGAGCTAGAGGGCTGCAAAAGGCAACAACATGTAGGTAAATCCCCTGCAAACAAATGTGGATAGGGAAATGAATTAAAATTAAAATAAACTAAATAAAAATTAACCAAAATCAATTGGAGAGAGGTCCCATAGCAGAGAATCATGCTTCACGTCACCCACCACTGGAACAGTCCATTGTCATATATTTAGGCCCAGCACCCAGGCAGAGGAGAGAGGTCCCGTAACAGACAATCTGGCTTCATGTCAGCAGAGAATCAGTCTGCATGTCATAGCAGAGAATCAGGCTTCACGTCACCCAACATTGGAACAGTCCATTGTCAGATATTTAGGCCCCGGCACCCAGGCAGAGGAGAGAGGTCCCGTAACAGAGGATCTGGCTTCATGTCAGCAGAGAATCAGTCTGCATGTCATAGCAGAGAATCAGGCTTCACGTCAGCCACCACTGCAACAGTCCATTGGCATATATTTAGGCCCAGCACACACACAGGCAGAGGAGAGAGGTCCCGTAACAGAGGATCTGGCTTCATGTCAGCAGAGAATCAGTCTGCATGTCATAGCAGAGAATCAGGCTTCACGTCACCCAACATTGGAACAGTCCATTGGCATATATTTAGGCCCCGGCACCCAGACAGAGGAGAGGTTCATTCAACTTTGGGTTGCCTCGCAATATATATGTCCAGCTAAATCAATATCAATTTTTATGAGAAAGGATCATAGAATCGAGAAGTGTCCAGCAATATTGACCCCTTTAAAACATAACTTTTACTTATTCATATTATTTAAAATAATACTACAGTGGTGGTTCACCAGTGAAAAATTGTGAAACAGACAAAAAATGAAAAAAAGATAAACTATGCTCCTGCATGGAAGCCAACCGTTCATATAGTATTAAGGTGGCGAGTAAACACAGGGCAGCTATGGGGAGCAGTGAGGTATATCTGACTTAACCCTATGCTCACCCTAACTAGTCCCTCAGCCCAGGGACATCCCCTAGTGGTGGAGACTCCCCGTCCTCGTGCCTGGGCTGACTGCCCAGCGTTTACCCTCCTCTCAAAAAATGATCACAGCTCCCCAGGAACTGACGGGTGTTAATCTGTGTCCCAGGTAATAAAATACCTACATGGACACCAACCCACAAGATTAGATAAAGAATAGGTGAACAAAGGTACGTATCACCCATAAACATGAAAGAACCAAAAGCACTGGGGTATCAAGAACGGTGCATTCCCAGGCTGGTTCTCATAGAACCCCTACGCGTTTCCCCTATTGCTAGGTTCATCAGGGGGTATTCACAGTCATGGGTAAAACCGTCATATTTACACAGATAAATCAGATATACTTATGTTATAATGGAGGACACAGGCCTAGAGACGCAAACGATACCAAGCATAGGACCAAGGGACCAATTGATATGTCCCGCCTGTAAAAAATAGATAAAGACACTATCAGGTTGGGAACTTAATGTAGAATTATAATATTGCCTCCTATAGTGCCTCGCAATATAATGGTAAAATGAAAATAAAAATAGGATTGAATGAGGAAGTGCCCTGGAGTCCAATAATATATGGTTAAGGGGAGGTAGTTAATGTCTAATCTGGACAAGGGATGGACAGGTCCTGTGGGATCCATGCCTGGTTCATTTTTATGAACGTCAGCTTGTCCACATTGGCTGTAGACAGGCGGCTGCGTTTGTCTGTAATGACGCCCCCTGCCGTGCTGAATACACGTTCAGACAAAACGCTGGCCGCCGGGCAGGCCAGCACCTCCAAGGCATAAAAGGCTAGCTCTGGCCACGTGGACAATTTAGAGACCCAAAAGTTGAATGGGGCCGAACCATCAGTCAGTAAGTGGAGGGGTGTGCACACGTACTGTTCCACCATGTTAGTGAAATGTTGCCTCCTGCTAACACGTTGCGTATCAGGTGGTGGTGCAGTTAGCTGTGGCGTGTTGACAAAAGTTTTCCACATCTCTGCCATGCTAACCCTGCCCTCAAAGGAGCTGGCCGTGACACAGCTGCCTTGGCGACCTCTTGCTCCTCCTCTGCCTTGGCCTTGGGCTTCCACTTGTTCCCCTGTGACATTTGGGAATGCTCTCAGTAGCGCGTCTACCAACGTGCGCTTGTACTCGCGCATCTTCCTATCACGCTCCAGTGCAGGAAGTAAGATGGGCACATTGTCTTTGTACCGTGGATCCAGCAGGGTGGCAACCCAGTAGTCCGCACACGTTAAAATGTGGGCAACTCTGCTGTCGTTGCGCAGGCACTGCAGCATGTAGTCGCTCATGTGTGCCAGGCTGCCCAGGGGTAAGGACAAGCTGTCCTCTGTGGGAGGCGTATCGTCATCGTCCTGCCTTTCCCTCCAGCCACGCACCAGTGATGGACCCGAGCTGCGTTGGGTGCCACCCCGCTGTGAACATGCTTCATCCTCATCCTCATCCTCCTCCTCCACCTCCTCCTCATCCTCCTCGTCCTCCAGTAGTGTGCCCTGGCTGGCCACATTTGTACCTGGCCTCTGCTGTTGCAAAAAACCTCCCTCTGAGTCACTTCGAAGAGACTGGCCTGAAAGTGCTAAAAATGACCCCTCTTCCTCCTCCTCCTCCTCCTCCTCCTCCTGGGCCACCTCCTCTTCCATCATCGCCCTAAGGGTTTTCTCAAGGAGACATAGAAGTGGTATTGTAACGCTGATAACGGCGTCATCGCCACTGGCCATGTTGGTGGAGTACTCGAAACAGCGCAACAGGGCACACAGGTCTCGCATGGAGGCCCAGTCATTGGTGGTGAAGTGGTGCTGTTCTGTAGTGCGACTGACCCGTGCGTGCTGCAGCTGAAACTCCACTATGGCCTGCTGCTGCTCGCACAGTCTGTCCAGCATGTGCAAGGTGGAGTTCCATCTGGTGGGCACGTCGCATATGAGGCGGTGAGCGGGAAGGCCGAAGTTACGCTGTAGCGCAGACAGGCGAGCAGCGGCAGGATGTGAACGCCGGAAGCGCGAACAGACGGCCCGCACTTTATGCAGCAGCTCTGACATGTCGGGGTAGTTGTGTATGAACTTCTGCACCACCAAATTCAGCACATGCGCCAAGCAAGGGATGTGCGTCAAACCGGCTAGTCCCAGAGCTGCAACGAGATTTCGCCCATTATCGCACACCACCAGGCCGGGCTTGAGGCTCACCGGCAGCAACCACTCGTCGGTCTGTTGTTCTATACCCCGCCACAACTCCTGTGCGGTGTGGGGCCTGTCCCCCAAACATATGAGTTTCAGAATGGCCTGCTGACGTTTACCCCGGGCTGTGCTGAAGTTGGTGGTGAAGGTGTGTGGCTGACTGGATGAGCAGGTGGAAGAAGAGGAGGAGGAAGCTGAGTAGGAGGAGGTGGCAACAGGAGGCAAAGAATGTTGCCCTGCGATCCTTGGCGGCGGAAGGACGTGCGCCAAACAGCTCTCCGCCTGGGGCCCAGCTGCCACTACATTTACCCAGTGTGCAGTTAGGGAGATATAGCGTCCCTCGCCGTGCTTACTGGTCCACGTATCTGTGGTTAGGTGGACCTTGCCACAGATGGCGTTGCGCAGTGCACACTTGATTTTATCGGATACTTGGTTGTGCAGGGAAGGCACGGCTCTCTTGGAGAAGTAGTGGCGGCTGGGAACAACATACTGTGGGACAGCAAGCGACATGAGCTGTTTGAAGCTGTCTGTGTCCACCAGCCTGAAGGACAGCATTTCATAGGCCAGTAGTTTAGAAATGCTGGCATTCAGGGCCAGGGATCGAGGGTGGCTAGGTGGGAATTTACGCTTTCTCTCAAATGTTTGTGAGATGGAGAGCTGAACGCTGGCGTGTGACATGGTTGAGATGCTTGGTGACGGAGGTGGTGGTGTTGGTGGTACATCCCCTGTTTGCTGGGCGGCAGGTGCCAACGTTCCTCCAGAGGCGGAGGAAGAGGCCGAGGCGGCAGCAGCAGAAGAGGCCGAGGCGGCAGCAGCAGAAGAGGTAGCAGGGGGAGCCTGAGTGACTTCCTTGGTTTTAAGGTGTTTACTCCACTGCAGTTCATGCTTTGCATGCAGGTGCCTGGTCATGCAGGTTGTGCTCAGGTTCAGAACGTTAATGCCTCGCTTCAGGCTCTGATGGCACAGCGTGCAAACCACTCGGGTCTTCTCGTCAGCACATTGTTTGAAGAAGTGCCATGCCAGGGAACTCCTTGAAGCTGCCTTTGGGGTGCTCGGTCCCAGATGGCGGCGGTCAGTAGCAGGCGGAGTCTCTTGGCGGCGGGTGTTCTGCTTTTGCCCACTGCTCCCTCTTTTGCTACGCTGTTGGCTCGGTCTCACCACTGCCTCTTCCTCTGAACTGTGAAAGTCAGTGGCACGACCTTCATTCCATGTGGGGTCTAGGACCTCATCATCCCCTGCATCGTCTTCCACCCAGTCTTGATCCCTGACCTCCTGTTCAGTCTGCACACTGCAGAAAGACGCAGCAGTTGGCACCTGTGTTTCGTCATCATCAGAGACGTGCTGAGGTGGTATTCCCATGTCCTCATCATCAGGAAACATAAGTGGTTGTGCGTCAGTGCATTCTATGTCTTCCACCGCTGGGGAAGGGCTAGGTGGATGCCCTTGGGAAACCCTGCCAGCGGAGTCTTCAAACAGCATAAGAGACTGCTGCATAACTTGAGGCTGAGACAGTTTCCCTGGTATGCATGGGGGTGATGTGACAGACTGATGTGGTTGGTTTTCAGGCGCCATCTGTGCGCTTTCTGCAGAAGACTGGGTGGGAGATAATGTGAACGTGCTGGATCCACTGTCGGCCACCCAATTGACTAATGCCTGTACCTGCTCAGGCCTTACCATCCTTAGAACGGCATTGGACCCCACCAAATATCGCTGTAAATTATGGGACCTGAGGTAGTTGGTACACTAGGACGTGTGGCTGTGGCAGAACGGCCACGTCCTCTCCCAGCACCAGAGGGTCCACTAACACCACCACGACCATGTCCGCGTCCGTGTCTTTTACTAGATGTTTTCCTCATTGTTATCGTTCACCACAACAACAAAAATATTATTTGGCCCAATGTATTGAATTCAAATTCAGGCCTTTTTTTACAGACACCTAACACTATCTGGCTATCTATTAAGGTACCGTATTACACTAATACAGGCACAGCAGTAACCACAGATTTAGCTGACTATAAATTTGAGGCCTAGTATTTAGGCGCTGGGTGACAGGTATAGGTTTACTGACAGAATTAGACTGGGAAATGCACAGTAGCGTGTGTGTGAAGTTATTCAGAATGACCCTATGTGCACCTTGAATCTTATATACCCTTTTAGGGATAAATTTTAAGTAGGCCTGATACAGCAGAAACCACTAATTTAGAGAATTGCTAAATTGGGAATTTTATTTCAACCCAGAACAAAAACTGTGCTTTGACGAACACTAAATAACTTGACCAGCTACATTAATAATGACAGATTTGGATGAATATAAATTTGAGGCCTATTATTTAGGCGCTGGGTGACAGGTATACGTTTACAGTCAGAATTAGACTGGGATAAGGCCAAAAAATAACCACACTATTGATGGTTAAATGCACTTGGTGTGACAGCTTGACCCTGATGTAGGATATAGCCAAAAAACAACCACACTATTGAGGGTTAAATGCACTTGGTGACAGCTTTCCCCTGATGTAGTATATGGCCAAAAAATAACCACACTATTGATGGTTAAATGCACTTGGTGTGACAGCTTCACCCTGATGTAGGCTTTAGCCAAAAAACAACCACACTATTGAGGGTTAAATGCACTT
Organism: Bufo gargarizans; assembly: GCF_014858855.1. Lineage (NCBI taxonomy): Eukaryota > Metazoa > Chordata > Amphibia > Anura > Bufonidae > Bufo > Bufo gargarizans. Next base: position 82,606,327 of record NC_058090.1, read on the forward strand.
GGTCGCAGCTTGTGCTGGCGCACCACAATACACAAAATGGCCGCCGATCACCCTAGAAAAAAGTGACTGAAAAACACTCTGGGCAGCCTAAAAACAGTGAGCAATTCAATAGCAGCAGTTCAATCATCCACAGCTGCAGATCGATCTCTGAATGAAGTCTTTTGGAGGAGTAAATCACTGCCTAATCTCGCCCTAACGTCGCAGCTGCAACCTCTCCCTATGCTGATCAGAGCAGAGTGACGTGCGGCGCTATGTGACTCCAGCTTAAATAGAGGCTGGGTCACATGCTGCACTGGCCAATCACAGCCATGCCAATAGTAGGCATGGCTGTGACGGCCTCTTGGGGCAAGTAGTATGACGCTTGTTGATTGGCTGCTTTGCAGCCTTTCAAAAAGCGCCAAGAAAGCGACGAACACCGAACCCGAACCCGGACTTTTACGAAAATGTCCGGGTTCGGGTCCGTGTCACGGACACCCCAAAATTCGGTACGAACCCGAACTATACAGTTCGGGTTGGCTCATCCTTAGTTCTGGGTTTAGTTGAGAGGCTATGTCGTCCTGCAGCTGTACCATAACCCTTATGGCCCTACTTCAATCTCTTATGGTATCCAAGAAAAGCAAGAACAATATGGCCACATTGCCTATTCTTTAGCTCATATCCTTCCAGTATAGCTGCAGGCTACAAGACTCTCCACCTTTACCGGATCTTCAGTCACTGGCAACATGCTATTAGAGGGGTTGCCCAGGATTCACAACGTATTCGATAATGGCAGGAAACCTTGAGCACACAAGAAAAGTCTTCTCCATTAATACCGTATCTCCATAAAAGAAGGAACTTTATTGTATAGAATAAATACAGAAAACACTAACGTGTTTTGGGTGACAATAGACCTTTTTCAACTCTAGAAAAAGGAGCTCGTACCCCAAAACGCGCCTGTGTTTTCTGCATTTATTCCATACAATAAAGTTTCTGCTTTTATGAAGACACAACAGTGCTGGACAATATTTTTCTTAATGGCTTTGAGTCCTGCTTGAACAGGGTCGTGTCTTCTTGGTGGATTGTGGTTACAGTGATACTACTGCAGCTGGTGTAAGCATGCTCAGGTGCTTGTGCAACAGGAAAACATGGCAACAGAACACACACCCAACGGTTGCCATTGACTAGAGCCATTGGTCAATGCAGTGGATGGAGCATCATGCTGTAGAGCCATTCAGGTTTTGACCAGCAAGTGAGGGTTTTCTTCTTCTTACACTCTCCAGATGACATGGAAGCCCCCTGTAAACTTGAAATATGCTTTGGAACCAGTACACTTAGTGGGCGTCTTCTCTTCTATCAGCACCATTGTTGGTAATGTTGTGAGCCCTGCTGCTTTGTCCAAGTTCAGAACATATGCTACTACCAGGAGCCCCATCATTACAGATAATAGCCAGGGACAGCAGAGCTGGCAACCATCAGGCAAAAAATTTACTTATTTTGTAGTATTATAATGGTACATTTTACTGCGTGTTCACTACAGGAGCTCAAATTATATGGTGGATTTTCATTTTTTAAGGAAGCGAATTTCTATTTCCGTCCTTTTACTTTCCTTTCTCTTAAATTATCAGTCAGCTGTACTAACAGGAACAAGCTCATGTTACTACTGACCTTTACTGACCACAAAACACAAAAATAAGCAGAAATGTCACTGGTAGCCTCGAGCACAGGAAAAATTGTGCTCCGAGGAATATTGAGTCCAATTCGTGCAGAAATTTAAAGGGGCTCTCAAGTTTTAGGTAAATAAAGCTTCATTAGTGTGCAATGTAAAACTACAGATACCTTCAGCTTGGCTCAGCTAATACAGCTGTAGGGCTTGTAGCTATAGAGTACTCTGATGGTCCTGTGTGAGCAGACCTACAGAAGCTCCCAGCCTCTCGATGGGAAAAAAAATGGCGCACCATTGACCTATAGAAATTTCCATGGTCTTTGTTTTTGGTGCAAACAATAATAATCTGTCTAAAAACGTATGCCAAAATGATGTAAAGGCCAGTAAAGTGAACTCATGTTAGCCCCATTGTGCCAACAGTACCAGACCTCTTGCAGCTCTGACCTGATCACCATAGGGTTCAATACTGATCTCATTGGGTTCCATGTCTATTTCATAGGGTTTTATAGTTATCTCATTGGGTTCTATGGTTATCTCCTAGGGTTTAATATTGATCTTGTTGGGTTCAATTGTTATCTCCTTGGGTTCTGTGGTGATCTCGGTCACCTCTACGGTTATTTCATAGGGTTTTATGGCTATCTCATTGACATTCTATAATAAATTCATAGGGAAAAAATGTCATTTGATTTAAAGTGGCATTGAGCACAAATTTTTATCGTGAATAACGGCACTTCGAGAATTTCTTCGTAATTGCGAATATTCTAGATTTTTTTTATCCTTATTATGCTATCTATCTTCCATATCTTTTTTTTATAGTTATTATTTTACCTATCATTAATAAATTTTTATTAGAAGTGTTTTTAAACCTATCACTAATCATTTCTTTTTATAGATGTTATATTATTAAACCATTACATATAATATACAATAAACAACATATAACAGACAATCACACAAAAGCTGTATGCCAAAAGCCGGGTATGTGCAAGCCAACAACCTATCCATGAGACAGGTACAGTCAGCATACCTTACAATGGCAGCCTTGTGCACTATGAGACAACTAGCAATAATCCCACCTCAGATAAACCTTATGGGCTATGATATTGCCAGGACCAGCTGTCATCTGACTGAGAGCCAGTAAGCCTCAAAGTTGCTTGATTTAAGTTGGATGGGGACCTGCGCACCTAGATCATTATCATTAGGGTTACAACAATTGTCATTTTTTTTCAATGCCAGCTAACTTTTCTCTCACTGCTTAGGAGGGTTGCATAAAATTTTTCAGTTTTCTAGATGTCCTAATATTACATTCAATAACCTTTTTATACTGTTTTGGCATGTAAACTCATTTGCATAAACTTAAATGTGGAAAAGACATGCAAATTAGCAGAATCTGCCTTGTTTTTCAGCTGAAACACTATTTGCATGTCCTTCCCATATTCAAGTTTATGCAAATTCAACTGCAAATTTTTATGCAGCCCTCCTAAGCAGTGAGAGAAGAGTTAGCTGGCATTCAAAAAAATGACAATTTTTGTTACCCTAATGATAATGATCTAGGTGCACAGGTCCCCCCAAGCCACCCAACTTATATCAAGCAACTTTGAGGCTTACAGGCTCTCAGTCAGATGAGAGCTGGATTTGAATGTCTCATAGTGCACAAGGCTGCCATTGTAAGGTGTGCTGACTGTACCTGTCTTATGGATAGATTGTTAGTTAGCACATACCTGGCTTTTGGCATACAGCCTTTGTGTAATTGTCTGTTTATTATATGTTATAGGTAATAAAACTGCACGCACCATATGTGCATATTACATTAGTGATTTTCACAATCACAAATTCTCAAATTTGCAAACTTGTGGCCAAAATATAGCGAATTTGAATATTGCCTATGTCGCTCATCACTAGTTTAAAGGTGATCTCAGTGTTCTAGGCTAATATCATAATGTTCAAGGATTATCTCATACGTTTCTATGGTCATTTCATTGGGTTCTATGTTTGTTTTATGGGGTTCTATGATAATCTGATACGTTCAGTGGTGATCGTTCAGGTATTTATGGTTATCTGGTTGGATTCAGTGAGTACTGTAGCTCGTAGGATTCCATGGGGATCTCATAGGGTTTTATGGCAATATAATGATATGGCTCTATGTTTATCTCATAGTTTTCTTTAGGTTTTTGATAGTTTTTTTATGTTTATCTTGTAGGTTTCTATGATGATCTCATAGGGTTCTGTGATAATCTGATGGGGTTCAGTGGTTATCTCATATGTTTCTATGGTGATTTGGTTGGGTTCAGTAGGTATCTCATAGGGTTCTATGGTAATATCATAATGTTCTATGGTGATCTCATAGGTTTATTTGGCTATTTGGTTGAGTTCAGAGTCTCAATGGATTCAATGGTGACTTCATAGGTTTCTATGGTAATATAATAATGTTCAATGGTATTTTATAGGATTTTATGGTGATCTAATAGGGCTCTATGGTTATCTCATAGGTTTCTGTGGTGACCTCATAGGGTTCTTTGATAATCTAATAGGGTTTAATTGTGATCCTTCAGGGTTCTATGATGATATTATAGGGTACTATGTGCTGATACTGATAATTACAGTATCCATACGTGTTCTATAGTTATCTCAGGGGGTTCTAAGGGTACATGTATGTCCTAGGGTTCAGTAGGGGTCTCATACGGTTCTGTGGGCACCTGTGAACAACTGTGTTAGTCTGTGTGTTGAGGTGGTAAAACATAATTGGGGTCTGCACCACTCTTCTTAGGTGCGTTGGTACAAGCGAAATGACTTGATAGTCAATTCAGCAATTGAAGAAAAATCGAGGCACTCCAATGATATGATGAAATTAAAGTGTAATTTATTTAACAAAAGACATCAAGGATTCTGATCCATACATATGTATGTATATAATGATAATTTTTCACAGTATTGATCACCGAACGCTTTGGCCCAACAGAACCTTCCTCAGCGGTGTAACCTAAATGCGGTATCTGATCTGGGGAGGCTGGTAAAATAGACAATTAGCAAAATGGACAGTTTCTATACTGTATATACAAGATGCTTGTATGAAGTGTTCTTAGTCCAACCCCAGCATTTCAAAGTGTCTCACTTCTTCCACACCTCACCCCAATATCACCTCGCTTTCTCATCAGTTCTACACCTCCTACACTTGACTTATCAACTTACGTTAGCGCAATCAAATCAGGTTCCTCAGCTTACATAACCACTATGGATCCTAGTACATGATGGAATGTGTTTAGTATAAAGTACTGTGCAATCATGACCGTAAAAGCCCTATTATCCCGGACCAGGAGGCTGTACTTGGATCAGTACAGCACAGAGTGATAAGAAAAGGAGCTCCAGAATTGATATTTCATGGGGAATACAAGTATTTACTAGAACAGACATGTCAGGAGTGGTAGCAGGTCCCCTTTAAAGGGGTTGTTCACTCCTGGGGACCTCTTCTTCAGACTCCCCATTGTGACCAGGCACGTGGTGGGAATGAGACTTACCTGATCCCTACCATTGGATTCGACTCCTTTGCTTCCCTGGCTCGACCACAGATTGATGTTTGAGGCAGGTCACGTGGCAGCTGCAGCCAATGACTAGCCACTGCTGTAACCTGTCACCCATGTATCATGTTCTCAAGTGACTTCATGCATAAGTGTCTCGTCACTAATGTGGGCAGTCATTGGCTGCAGTGGCCACACCACTTACGTCAAACTGAATGTTGATGCAGAGTGACCCAGGAGCTGTGGTGGAGCTAAGGGAGTGAAGGAGCAGATAAGTATGGTTCCCATTGTGGCTCCAACCACGCTTCCTCTCCCCCGACCCCATGTTACTATGATAAGTATGTAGTGATGTAGTGGTGTAATGTTCTGCTCCTTGCTGCTCTGCCAACTTGTTGTACAATTACTTGTCATCTGTACCTCATCGAAGCCCTCTATGTGATTTGAGAAGTCCCCACTTTTATTATGTAATTCACCTGGGCTACTTTAATTAGCTTACAGTAGATCCATTAATTAAATGAGTACAGGTTAATTAAATCAATGGGAAAATCCTGCATCGAAGCCTGTGTAAAGCATGAAGTGTGAGTAATATCCATCTATTATAATGTGTTATCAAGGCATATAATATCATTAAAGGCCTATTATGGTTCTGTTTGGCTTCGTTATGTCTCTGATCCCTTTTTAGTGATACATGTGTCTGGCTTTTGTATTTCTGTTGCCCGTAGTCAGTTTAACATCTGAAAGGACGGCATCACAGTACAGTTTAGTTCACATTGAAAATTATTGATTTACTCTGCTCTTAAAAGGTCCAGATGCCTCCTAGTATTGGAAACGTTCCCACTGACTGATGTGTGATACATAGAGAACAAAGTTATCCACATAACCCATCTTCTCCCTTTACGGTTGAGAAACTTTGGCCTACTCTTCGTAGACCTGCTTTAACTTAGACATATTGGTTGGTTCTTGAACATGGATTGCGTCTTTCTTGTCCAGAAATGATAGGAAGATGATTAAGCACTTGGACAACTATCAGGAACAAATGGTCCTATAAACTCTTGTTCCTGATAATTGCCCCTTGTAAATGTACCACCAAACAAAAGATGAATTAATGGTGATGTTCTGCCAACTAACAATAAATCTCTATGGGGATGAACAATTCTATCAGCGATCATTCTTCCCCATATAGAAGAGGATCAAGGACCTAGACAATTACAGTTGCAAGAAAAAGTATGTGAACCCTTTGGAATATGGATTTCTGCACAAATTGGTCATAAAATGTGATCTGATCTTCATCTAAGTTACAACAATAGACAATCACAGTCTGCTTAAACTAACAACACACAAAGAATTAAATGTTACCATGTTTTTATTGAACACACCATGTAAACATTCACAGTGCAGGTGGAAAAAGTATGTGAACCCCTAGACTAAAGACATCTCCAAGAGCTAATTGGGGTGAGGTGTCAGCCAACTGGAGTCCAATCAACAAGATCAGATTGGAGGTGTTGGTTACAGCTTCCCTGCCCTATAAAAAACACACACCAGTTCTGGGTTTGCTTTTCACAAGAAGCATTGCCTGATGTGAATGATGCCTCGCACAAAAGAGCTCTCAGAAGACCTACGATTAAGAATTGTTGACTTGCATAAAGCTGGAAAGGGTTATAAAAGTATCTCCAAAAGCCTTGCTGTTCATCAGTCCACGGTAAGACAAATTGTCTATAAATGGAGAAAGTTCAGCACTGCTGCTACTCTCCCTAGGAGTGGCCGTCCTGTAAATATGACTGCAAGAGCACAGCGCAGACTCCTCAATGAGGTGAAGAAGAATTCTAGAGTGTCAGCTAAAGACTTACAAAAGTCTCTGGGATATGCTAACATCTGTTAGCGAATCTACGATACGTAAAACACTAAACAAAGATAGATTTCATGGGAGGATACCACAGAGGAAGCCACTGCTGTCTAAAAAAAACATTGCTGCACGTTTACAGTTTGCACAAGAGCACCTGGATGTTCCACAGCATTACTGGCAAAATATTCTGTGGACAGATGAAACCAAAGTTGAGTTGTTTGGAAGAAACAAACAATACTATGTGTGGAGAAAAAGAGGCACAGCACACCAACATCAAAACCTCATCCCAACTGTGAAGTATGGTGGTGGGGGCATCATGGTTTGGGGCTGCTTTGCTGTGTCAGGGCCTGGACGGATTGCTATCATCGAAGCAAAAATGAATTCCCAAGTTTATCAAGACATTTTGCAGGAGAACTTAAGGCCATCTGTCCACCAGCTGAAGCTCAACAGAAGATGGGTGTTGCAACAGGACAACGACCCAAAGCATAGAAGTAAATCAACAACAGAATGGCTTAAACAGAAGATAATACGCCTTCTGGAGTGGCCCAGTCAGAGTCCTGACCTCAACCCGATTGAGATGCTGTGGCATGACCCCAAGAAAGCGATTCACACCAGACATCCCAAGAATATTGCTGAACTGAAACAGTTCTGTAAAGAGGAATGGTCAAGAATTACTCCTGACCGTTGTGCACGTCTGATCTGCAACTATAGGAAACGTTTGGTTGAAGTTATTGCTGCCAAAAGAGATTCAACCAGTTATTAAATCCAAGGGTTCACATACTTTTTCCACCTGCACTGTGAATGTTTGCACGGTGTGTTCAATAAAAACATGGTAACATGTAATTCTTTGTGTGTTATTAGTTTAAGCAGACTGTGATTGTCTATTGTTGTGACTTAGATGAAGATCAGATCACATTTTATGACCAATTTGTGCAGAAATCCATATCATTCCAAAGGGTTCACATACTTTTTCTTGCAATTGTATAAGGAATAAATGGTCGTACAAATGCTTGCTCCTGATAATTGTCCCTTGTAAATGTACCACCAAAAACTGGGTGCGCTAATGGGAATGTGCTAACAGTACATCTGTATGGGGACGACCGATCGTAGCAGTGATTATTCATCCCCATACAGAGGAGATTATTGTTACCTGTGAATGCAGCTGAACATTTGGAAACAAATAGTTCATTCCCAATCAAAACTCTTTTTATCATCTCCTCTAAATGGCTCCCTCCAAAGCCAATTCTAAGGTTCTGGGACCCACAGTCCCAAACCACAGAGAAAGCCAGAATCTTCAAACATCGAAGAATTAGAACAGTGGTGAATCTTCTTAGGAGTGGTTCTGCTAAATGATCCCTCAGTTAGGATATGGCCTTGTAAAAATAAAATAGTGGATTTGGATGCAAGAGATGTTAGAGGATGATCTGAACCAGTTGACCATACACAAAACTTAAACATGTGCCCACACTCAAGTACTTTTGTGCAAAAGACTTGGTTAAAATTCCTCAACAGGAATATGAAAAGTGGATATCCAGGTATAGGAAACATTTTGAAGCATTTATGGCCGCTATAGGTGCTACCACTACTTACCAACCTTAAATCATGTCTGGGTTTCCACACAAAAATTTGCTAGTACTTACCTAATTTTTTTAAAGCTGTGTGTTCTGTCTTCAAAACTATGGTATTCTGTATAACAGTAGTCTCCAACTGTGGATGCCCTTGTATGCTAGGGGTTGTAGTTTTGTAAGAGCTAGAGAGCCACAAGTTGGAGACCGATGCTTTAGAAATGGTATACAGTATGACTTTTTTGACTATGTTACCAAACTAAAAGTGTGTACAATTGTATTTCTAGGAGTCTTTCACCCACTATTCCATTATATATGGTATAACAGCCATCACTTGTGATAATATTTAACCCCTTTGTCCTTCATCAGGCCAAAGAAATATACCTGGATGCGCAAGAATGGCGATCTGCCAGCGACAGTGATCACTGATCAAAACAGCCTTTTATTTCACAACCTCAACAAAAGTGATAGTGGCACCTACATTTGCCATGTAGCAAACCTCCTGGGGGAATATATGGCAGAGTACAAACTGGATGTCAATGGTAAGAGTAAATCTAGTTGTGTTGGCTTAACCCATGTATGTTTCTGTGTTTCCTTTTATTAGCCATCATATATGTTTCCAAGTGTTCATCCATTGTGAGCTGTATGAAGATACGTCTTGTAACGTTGTAGATGATATTGGGTTAGAAGCCACTTAGCCACAGAATTTATTTTCATACTTCTACCATCAAGATCCCTTAGATGTTGATATCACTGGTGATGTCACATCAGATGACCACAGTGGCCACCACGGTTGTGTGACATGACATCACTATGGACCACATTGACCAGGACTGTCATGTTTCAACAGTGGGGAAGCAATTTGAACTATATAACATATATCATTTTTAAGCTATATTACTTGGTTTTGATGGAGGTCACCAATTTTAGTGGAGGTCACCAATTCTCAAAGCAAAACCATTTCAAAAGGTACTTAAAATATGGACACCTAATCTTTAAAAAAATATTAGTACAGGGCAACATTATTAAATTCACATTTGGTTTTATAGCCAGGGAGCTAGATGAGATCTGGTCTGGTTGTGATCTTCTGGTATAGTTGGGAGATGGTCCCAAAAGCAGATCATTTATGTTATATCCGCACTAGGTTCTCATGAACAACCTACTTTGAATTTGAGCAGACCTCTGATAGACCTGAAGGTGTTTTAACTCAAACGACCTTCTTAGAAGATTTGTTTGGTCACTATACGCACTCATGGTGTTCTCATTCTTGGCTTTTCTGAGCTATGGAGATTAACTGGCAAACTACAATCATTTCTTCAGGTTCGGGAATCCAATTTTTCAAGGTTCCAGCCCCAGAACCATTCAGATACTGTACGTTAGACCACCTCTCTAAATTAGCTTTAAAGGGGTTATCCGAGTTAATAAAAAAAATAATAAAACCTCTTAAAATCCATCAGGATATACATATAATTTGGTTAAGCTAGATTTCATCAAGTTAAAACCCATATTTACACCTTTTCATGGTTCTGTTATTGCTGAAGTACAATGCTGAGGGGGCGTATAACAACAAAGCCTGAGCTCTGCCTCATGAACATTTGTGGGCGTGAACAATCTGACCTTCCCCTCACCCTGCTCTGAGCTTTGCAAAAAAAAAAATGCATTGCAAGAACGGATCCGTCTATCCGCTTGTCATGCGGATGAACGGATCCGTGTCTTTTTCACAGTTTTCATAGTCTGCTCATGCGCAGACCAGAAGGACGGATCCATCCTTCATGTTGTTTTGCAATGCCGGATCCGGCAGGCAGTTCCGTCGTCTGAACTGCTCGCCGGATCACTATGCTGCAAGTGTGAAAGTAGACTTAGTCCTGCGACCTCTCGCAGTCCAGCGGCACGGCCAAATAGCGTCAGGGCGGATCCGACAGGGTGAACAGCCTGTCGGATACGTCCTGCCACTAGTGTGAAAATACACTTACGCTAGTGTGAAAGTACCATTAGCATTATCTGTATCTAAGCAATATCTATATTATTCTAATATATATTCAATATGGATATTGCTTAGATAAATACATATATTGGTGGTAGATATGGATTATGTATAGCTGAATCAAATAAAATGATGGCCAATTATTTATTTATTATTCCCAGGGGGTGGTAACTGTATAATGTGTACTAGTGGGGGGGGGGGGCAGGGCTGTAAGAACGATCCCCAGACGCAGAGGGGAACGGGTACAAACTGGCACCTCTAGCCCATGTGAGTTCAGGAGCGATAAACATACCCTGCTGCCGGAGAAGATATCGCCTCGGCTCTGGTATGTACCGCGCATGAGCGATCGCATACCAGAGCCGAGGCAGTGTGAGAAGAGCTGGAGAGGGGCGGGCACCAGAGGCTCTGACGTCTCGTTTACGGAGCCTGGCCACTCCCTCAAGCAGGGAGGAGCCTGTAAACGAGACGTCATCACCAGAACCGGCTTACTGACGTCGGGGGTCACATGACCCATAGGTGAACTGGCCAAACAGTGAAAGATTTCACTGGACTACAATAAGAGCAATTAGAATACATTTATTTAAGTCGGATAACCCCTTAAAGGACCATTGATTTTGTTTAAAGAAACAAATAATTTTTTTATTTTTTAGGTTCGGTTTCACCAATATATAGTTTAATATGATAATGATCATTGGCTGAACCGGATTTCTCAGGGTTGGCCAACTATCTAATGTGTATGGGACCTCCTCACTCTTCTCCTGCAGCAGATGTCTGTATCGAGCATATTTAATTTCAGAATACTTGTGCCTTGTTTCTAAAAGAGATAACCGGCTGTCTAGGGACATGGCACTGGCTTGTTTGGTTTCTACAGTATGTCCACTTTTAGGCAGTGAAATATCTACCTTTCTTTGGCCACTTTTGTACCACCAGTCAGGTCTCCTAAAGTAGTAAAGTCATGTGATACCACACAGAGGGTTTTTTAAGGCCCTGTTCACACTTCCACTGGAGCCTGACACTTCCTAAGGTAACCTGTGCTATTGTTCCCATCAAAATGACGGACACTTCCATTATAAGTCAGTGGGGTCTATCGGGCACCACTGGCATCCTTCATGACTTATTTGGCACGTTATTATTTTCATTTTTCTGCTCCTATGACCCAAAAGAATAACAAAAGACTGAATAAAGCCTAGGTTGTATGGTGTAAGAATGTTAATTTTTCCTAGTACACATCTTCATTGTTGCCCGATCAATCAGGTATTTCCGACCTTAGTTCTGTGAGGGTTTTTTAAAGTGCTAGTACAGTATTTCCCAGCCAATGTTATTGATTAGGTGTTCTGTGGAAGACAGAAACAAAAAAAACTATCATCTGTACAGAAGGATGAAGTAGTTGTAGTCCTTCAGAAGAAAAAGCATCTTCCTTAGTAAACCGGTTGGAATTATTGCCTTAAGATCTACCAAGGTTGGAATCACAGTTTTGATGCTTCTTCAATGCCTCACCATTTGTCTCTAGTCACTCAAACGCTCCTGATTATAATCAATGATCATCTGTCTAACCTTTCATTTCTACTCATATTCAACATGAAAAGAGTCTTTTCACTCACAGCTGAAAAGACTTCAAATCTTCCTTAGCACTCAGACAAAATAAAGGCTAAACCTCTGCCATTCTCTCTGGCACCAACAAGGGGGATAGAAATTAAAATAAGAATACAACAGGACAGGATAAAATCCGTGTAGCGACAGATCCCAGACAATCACTTAATCCCCGGTTGCTTTCTGCTTCAGAGTCTTATCACAGGTACAAGGTCGGACCTTCTCGGTTAGGCAATGCTCTATTCCCAGTCTGTCCTTTATCTCCTGGCCGGCTTCGGCTTTCTAGTTATCTCTCCCTCCTCCTCTCGGCGTCCTTCTTCTCGTTACTGATTTTCATCAACTTTCTTCCATTGTCTCAGGAAAAAAAAAGAGAAATATTCAACACCCAAAAAGCAAGGTCCTAGTTAGCGGGCCGAACCCTCAAGAAACAGACATTCATCTCCACGCTCCCCTCCTTCACAATTCCCGATTGACAACCAAATCCCAAAAATCAGCATTTTGTAAAGTACATTTTCAGTCATTTGTATCCTGCTCTAGGATGAAGCCAGTTCTAATTTCTCCTGATCCGTTTAATTCTAATGTTGCCTGGTAATTATCATTCTTTCTCATTATCTTCTTTTTAAACTAATTATACTGCCATCGTTAGCCAAACAAAGCATCAAAAGATAGGGAGTCTGAATGAGCAATCTCCCTGAATATTCATAAGTTTACAAACAGCCTTATCATACGAGGTTACATAAAGATCAGGAAGAAATATTTCTGCAAAGTGTTGTAGCTCTGATGGAGACATTAAACACCAGCTTATTAAATAATTATTTAATTGCACGTGTTAATTAGTAGTGAATATGTCAAGCTTGGATTCAACATTTGACTCCAGGAATAGATGCTGTTTATCATATTAATCTGTTCAATAATTGGATGTTGCTATACACACACGATTCAGAATTTCAGAGACTTCTCCATGGCCATGGTGGATGTGGATAAAATATCTTGCACTAAAACCAGTTACATACAGTTGAAAAAAGACAAACGTCCATCAAGTTCAACCAAGGGGTAGACGGGGACGCGAATCCCAGAAGGAAGTGAGACTCAGATTTCTACACGTTTTCAAAAGCTTTAATGTTTTTTACTTTTAAGAATTCATCTAAACCCTTTTTTAAATTGTCCACTGTTCCTGCTGTGACCATGTCCTCATGAAGTCTATTCCACAGATTCACAGTTCTTACAGTAAAGAAGCTTTGACGCTTCCGGAGACTGAACATTTCCCTCTCCAATCGGAGGCAGCGCCCCCTTATCTTTTGAGCGCATTTTACATGGAAAATTTTATCACCGTATTTTTAGTATGGCCCATTTATATATTTGTATAGGTTAATCATGTCCCCCTTAGACGTCTCTTCTCAAGACTAAATAAATGTAATTCTTTTAATATGTTTTCATAACTAGGACCCTCCATGCCCCTTATCAGTTTAGTCGCTCTCCTTTGTACTCTCTTCAGCTACAGGGCATCCTTTCTATGTATTGGTGCCCAGAACTGGACTGCGTATTCCCGATGAGCCCACACCAACGCTTTGTAAAGTGGTAATATTACATCCCTGCCCCGCAAGTCCATGCCTCGTTTAATGCATGTCAATATCCTGGAGGCCTTAGAAGCAGCTGATTGACATTGTATGCTGTATTTAATCTACCATTCACAAGGACACCCAAATCCTTCTCTATAAGTGACTCTCCCAGTGTTACATCACCTAGGACATATGAAGCACGGAGATTATTACTACCAAGATGCAGAACTTTACATTTATCCACATTGAACCTCATTTGCCAAGTTAATGCCCAATCACTCAGTGTTCAAATCAGCTTGTAGTATATGGACATCATCCTTAGACTGTACAGTTCTACATAGCTTGGTGTCACCTGCAAAAATAGAAATGGTTCTATTAATCCCATCCTCAATATCATTAATAAATAAATTAAATAATAGAGGGCCCAGCACTGAACATTGGGATACACCACTTATAACTTAGGCCCATTCTGAATAGGAATCATTGACCACAACTTTCTGGACATGGTCCTTCATCCAGTTTTTAATCCAATTACAAACTATACTTTCCAGGCCTATAGACCTTACTTTACCTATTAAACATCTATGAGGGACAGTATCAAAAACCTTTGCAAAATCCAGAAACACTACATCCACAGCCGCCCCTCTGTCCAAGCTACTACTCACCTCCTCATAAATACAAATCAGGTTAGTCTGACAACTTCTGTCCTTGGTAAACCCATGCTGGTTATCAATTATAATATTTATTACACTCCTGTATATAGCCCCTTAAGAGTCCTTCAAACATTTTTCCCACAACAGAAGTTAAACTAACTAGTCTATAATTACCTATGGAGGACCTTGATCCTTTTTTGAATATGGGAACCACGTTTGTCTTGCACCAATCACTTGAAGCACACAGTACCAACCCAAAAAATACTTCTAAGGTGGCCATACAAATCAGCCTGAAATTGGATGACTGGCCACCTATCTAATGTGGGTGTAGATGTTCAGCCAGTGTTTGTCTAGTACAAGGTACAGTACCGACTCAAAAATGACTTTTAAGATGGTGACATATATCAGACTAACATTGGCTGACTGGCCAACCATCTAAGGTGGGAGTATATGTTCACCCAGTGTTTGTCTAGTACAAGGTACCACCTAAAAATTACTTTTAGGTGGATATATATTAGACTGACATTGGTCAATCAGCCAACCATCTAACGTGGTGGTAGATGGTTGGCAAATGTTTGTTTGGCTGGTGTCATGGAAAAAAGGATAGAGCATGCTGAATAGCAGTGAGCCACCACTCATTGCCACATATACATTAGTTACTTGTTCTCGGCAGGTTTGACCGACACTCTAATGTGTTTGGGGAGCTCCCAGGATCAGGAAAAATTATTATTTTTGCCCAATCCTTTTGCTCTCTCGGGAGATAGACTGCCAACAAAAGTGTCTTGCGGCAGCTTTCTCCACTCTCCCCATTGAATATACCTACACGTTCAGCTGAGACGAGCGTGTATGTGGGACGAACAGACAGATATTCAGTGTGTATGCACAGCCTTATTCTTATTTCTCCATTGATAATGGATTGGCTGAGGGGGCATGTGTATGAGACGTTCAGGTGGAACAGCTGTCGACTGAATGGCTATTGAAGTGTATGGTCACCTTTAGGGCCAAAACAGCATTGTAGATTATTAACAAATGTCCAAAGGTTGGTCAAACACATAGGGCAGCAGTGGAATAGATGATGATATCTCCCCCAACCTCCAGTTATTTAAATAATGAGAGATGAGAAGATGTTGTTGTCAGACACCTGGCAGAGCAAAGAATCATGTACTTTGTGTTGAAAGCGAAGATGCCCGTCAAGGGGCCTCTGGTGGAACTTTTGGGGTTTGAACAAGAAATGAGGTTGCCTTTGTTGAACAAGCTCTGCAATTTCTTAAAATTAAGGGCATGTGAGGTAAATTCATTCTCATGGAAGCGTTTTTTTTATTTTATTATTCATTTAAAGGTCTGTCCTATCTTGACAACAGCCTTTTAGAATCCTCAAGTTTGTGTGGATTTCCGTAAGAACTTCCCGAACCGAACAGTAGACTATTTGACTTGTTGCTCCTTGGGTGTCTGAAAGAGGAAAATTAGTTTGTGAGTCCCACTGAGGGCAGGAACTAATTAAATATTACATGTGCCAATTCACAAGGTCCCCATACACATTAGACTTTTGTTGGTTGAACCTGCCATTCTAATAATCTAATGTGTATGCTTCCCCGCATATTATGTTGGGGTAGAGAAGGAACATAGGTTTAGTTCTCCCAAGAGACAGCCAACAGCTTTTTACAGTCTATGGGCATCTACAAGGAAAGGGGTCGTCCTGAAGCTAGCCCGGCCATAACTTCCAACAGTAGCACACAGTGAACCATTAGCTGTATAGCAAATGGAGATAAGTTGGTGAGTGACCGTATAAACAATATTAAACAAAATTACAGAACAAAAAAATTGCAACCATTATGAGAAAATAATAAGATTCTCGGAGTTTTGCAACATATCACAAATGTTTCGAATGATTTTGTATTTTGTAGAAAAAATAAAACGGGGACATGAATTCCTTCCGCACAAGATGTAGCACAACAGTCTGCTCACCGCAGCTCGTTCACATATCGTCATTTGTTTATCAATGCTCGTAAAGATAAATCCATTTTTACATCTAAAGCGGTTCGAGCTGTGGAAATTTATACCTTTTAATACTTTTTACAGAGCTGCAGAACGCCTGTAAGAAATAGCACCTCGAAAAAAAGGACCTAAATCTGAAATATGATTCAAGTTCTCTGATAGGACGACTAATAGATACACATGTCCAGGGTTAAAAAACTTTTTGTATTAAGTTCTGGGGGGCTTTTGGTTGACTTTTGACCTCTTCTAGGAATTATGACTAACGGAAAGGCTCCCACAGATGTGTAATGAGCAGGACATTAGGAAATTCCAGCTACAGACTTGAAGATCGGAAGAGAATGTGACACAAGGAGCCTCTTCATTCTGGCAAATAAGTAGAAGTCCTAGCCGACAATCTCCCTTAATGGAAGAACATCTCAGCCCCTTAATTTTAGCAGTGGTGGGTTTACAGGGCATAGACCTGCACCAATGATATATTGCCCTTAATGAGTACTTAGACCTTAAGGAGATAATTCCTTTATACTGTATGTGCAGTATGTTTGAAAAGCACATGGACCTTCTTTCTGTTTACACATACATCTATAGGGGGTCAAGTATGATGTTGAAATATGACTATATTAGGCTATTTCAGGCGCAGATTGTGGCGCAACGGTTAGTTGTGCCTCAATCTGCGACTTCTCCCCGCTCACGCCAGGTCTTAAAAGTAGGCGATAAAGGGGATGGGCTGGTAGGCCGTCTCATTTACCATTTTCTACACCTATTTCAAGCGTGCATGTAAGACGGCTAGGAACCTGTCTTACATTTAGAATTGACGGAGAATCCCCTGATGTTATGGAGAGGCCAGCGCCTCTTCATAACTTTGGCGGAACCACTGCCAGCTTAGGGGTTTATTAGGACTGGCATATCTAAAACACCGGTTTTAATAAATGTGTCCCATAATCTCCAAAGGTGGCCATATACATTAGATAAATTCCGGCTGAGTGCCACCCATTTAAGAGGCAACAGCCAACCATCTAATGTATATGGTGGTGTCCCAGCACTTCCCCAGTGGCAGATGGGAAAAAGGAGGGTTGGACAGATAAGCCACCACCAGAGGTTTCTAGCATTAGCTTATTCCATTCTCTTTTTGAGAACACATGAACGCTTGGCTGATCTGAGTGTACATTTGTGTGAGGGGTGGTAAGGAACAGCTGTCCACCAACCATGCGTTTTGGCCTACAGCTATTTGATGTGTATGGATAGCTTAAGACCATGATTAACAGTAGAATCAACTGTTCTGACCATCCGATCGAGTTTTGACCTGGCACAATCACTTTTCAAAGACATTAACCAAAATTCTGCTGTCCTAGTCATCTGTTAGTTTTGTTAGTGTGGCACGAAAACATCCACACCTATGCTCATGGAATTGAAGTATGATCGTCTTCTGCAAGAAATCTATCTCTTTCTCCATGCACCACTTAAAAGTCATGAGCAATGGTTTGTTGGCTTTCAGAATTTATGGACTTATTGGATGCTGAGTTGGGAAAAAAACTTTGTGTGCATTATGCATGGGAAAGCTCTGTCTTAAAAAGAGCCCTCTGGAGATAACATGTTTACTTTGGTAGAACTTCAGTAGACTCAAGGCAGTCGTACACAAGCAGATGCATCCCAGTAATGTTACATGTGCTATCAGAATACCATAAGATGATATTGCAATATGTTAAAAATACAAAAATACCCTTGTGTGAGATTGACTCAAAACTCCAGTTTCCGTATCTGGTCAAAAAATAGGCTGTGTGTGACAAAATGTTGCTTACCAGCCCAGGAACTGCAAGTTGCTCTCACTGTAAACAAGGAACGTAGCTTTCCAGTTAGATTGATATGGTTCTTTAAAGGGATCGTCCCTTGAAAATATAAAAAAAAATTTAAAACCAGCACCAGGATCTTCATACTTCTGTAATTGCTGTAATTAAAAAATTTGTAGAGCCAGTGAGACATTCAACAAAATCTATTAGTATAGTGTCACCTGTTGTGTTCTCTTCCTTATTTCTCTGTCCACCTCAGTGACATTGCTGAGGTGGACGCACATGATCAGTTCCATCCTTCAGCTGCCACCAGCCAGATCTATCGTTTGAAGCTGTGGCAGATACAGAGAGAGCTACAGCGGAAAGTTCACTCCCTCTACGTTGTAATAGGGAGAGATCTGTAGCGGAATGGATATGTCTCCTGAGAAAGACATGCCCCCTGAGCTGCCAGTCTGGGGAAAATCTAGCAGAGCAAGAGGAGCAATGAATGCAGAGATCTCTGGATCCACGTGAGGTACAGGGTTGGTTCTAGCTTGGTTAGAAAAATATTGTCATGTACTATATGATGTCTGATTTTCATATTTGTACATTAATCTGGGGATAATCCTTTAAGGGGTGTCCAAAAGTGAATGTCAATCAAAACAATGAGAAGCTCACATAGTTTATGAGTATGGCTCTAGTCTTTACCGTAATGCGATATCTTCTAGAAGGTGCTATATAGAGATACTGTTATAAAGATAATATAGCAAACCAGAGCTTTAAAGATTACCGTAATTAAAAGAAGGAATTTAGTGATCAGTAAAACAAACTATAAAGACCATAGACATTGTGGTTAATGTGGCTTGTAATTGGGTAATATAACAGATTATTTCTAATTAGGTTCCATTTTTCATTCCTCTTCTTGTACTGGGTCTGAGATGTCATGAACTAACTCCATCTTTAATCAAACACATGTGTACACGCCACTGAATTTCAAGCTCAAATCTCCAGCCAATATAATGTGTATCATTGCTTTCCTGTTGTGTTTTTGGCTTGATAAAGGAACCCATTTGGGTTATCAAACCAAAGCAAAAAATCCCATTAGATCAGACCCAGGCTCCTCCGTCCTATCTCCCTGATTCTCCTAATTACAAACAGCGCAGCCATCATCATACGGACCTAATCAATTTCCTCCGGCTCGGTTTCCCGTTTCGCTGCTAATCAAGAGAATAAAACCTCTTTTCTTTGAATACGTTTGTGTATTAAACAGCAAGAAGTTGGCATCGATTAATACCACTTCCCTGCGAGTGCTTTCAGAATTTAATTTGTCCAACAATTGTTTAATTTAAAGAGTTATTTCTGCCCCCTCCAGAAAATCAATGCCAGAAATGTAAGGGAGGGCGCCATAGGAAAATGGCTTTTTAATGGGAAAGGATTGTGGTAGTTATTATGTTAGAATTTATAGCGACTTCGGTTTAACCCTCTGCAGTTAGACAAGTATTGACAGAGGAGATGATTCCTAGGGCAGCCATACTGTATGTTTATATTTTAAAAAGACCCTAAGTTTTTGAATGAGGTCTAACACTACATCTATACAAGGAGTGATATGAAATTTGAGGTTAAGCCTCTTTCCACGGAGATGAGTTGCATTACTGGACACGAGAACGGCTTTGCTAGAAAATTAGAATCCCTATTAACCCTAGTACTTCCTTTTTTAAGTCACTTTTTATTGGAGATTTTAAAGTTGCATCAATCAAAGAAAAAACAAATACAAACTCAACACGAACCACCAGAGAACAATGACATCTGGGTACCGAACCCATTCTAGACTAATTATGCAAAGGACACTTTGATACTCGTAAGGCCTCAGGATGAAGGCAATAAAGCTCCCTAAGAGCAGAGTGCCAGACTATTACGGGACTATAATACTAGTCATATGAGCTTGGATCCAAGGATCCCAAATTTGCAGGAAGAGATCCAGGACCCCAGTAGCCATATAAGTTAACTTATAGAACAGCAAGTCTGTATTTATCAAATGTACCCACTGAAGAACAGATGGACTCTTGGGGGCTTCCAATTCAAGAGAACGACCTTCCTTGCAAAAAAAACAAAAAACATTAGGAGACTCATATTTGGAAGGAAGTAGATCCCAACAAGCTGCCCATAGGAGAGCACACATCAGGGAATCCATACTTTGAGTTTAGAAAGCTATTAATATCCCAACAATATCCCTATATAACAGGACATAACCACACCATTTGGAACAAAGAACCTTGCCCTTCAAAAAACAATGGTCAACCAGATATTTCCCCACCACAGCCAGAAATATAGTATTATGTAGCGGTCACCAGAGTCAGACCGGCCCACCTGAGTACCAGATCATTCACGCTATGACACTATAATAGACCCCAAAATGTGCTGGAGCTGACTTTGGAGCTAATCAGGGGTCTTTTTCTTTAAATCTAAACTTAATGCACTTTATAGCTGAAGAATAACTTTCTCTGGTGTGCCCAAGGAAACCCAATCTGACACTGTACATGAGCAAGACACCTTGCCATAGAGTACCAAATAAATCTACATTCTTCTTAAAAAATTATTGCATAGTTATCTATCTAACATTTCTTAACATGGTACTGTCCAATTTCTTGGTCCAAAAACTAGGTCCTTTGAGAAATTATGGAGTACATCTGTTGATTCAAAGTTGTAGAAATTTCAATGCATCTTGCAATGAAAAAAATCCTAAACCTTATGTGGTGCCATTGGTGTCTGTGGACAAGACACCATCTTGAAACATCTTCTCACCAATGAGATCATCCAAGAACTAGGTCCTGTAACTCATGCGTCTGAGTACTGAGATGTCTGCAAGCAAGAAACCTTCTTGTGAAGGACCAACTATATATACAAGATGTAGCAGGGTTAACACACGCTCTTAACTCAAATTTCTTAACTCATCGGGTTATCTTGAAACAAAAGCCATTGAAAACCAATTGAAGGTGTTTGCTTAACGCATTTAGTTTAGATAACACGTCTCAGAAAGCATGTGTGTTAACTCTACTACCTCCGTATATACCCTTCAGATAAAATGAGAGCACAGTTATCCCGCTATAGTGAGGGTATGACAATGTAGTCTGTTATCTGAATCCAGTCATTGGCATTCCCAAGGCAACACGCTTGGCATATTATTGTGTAGCAAATAACTTATCAAACCTATTTGCTAAGTGAAATAGCTGAGGAACCCCTTTTCCTCTTGAGGAATGGTTGACTTGATGACTGCTAACTGTATTTCAGATAGGCACGCTGCTGTTTTTTCATGAACACTGAGCCGCTGTTCCTCTTCCGCTTCTCCTCGCGGCAGTTTAACAATGGCCCATATTTACTCAGCAATTCCGTAAACTTCGCAGTTTACATATAAAATGTTCATGAGTCTTATCAGCTTTCCTGGCTTCCTGCAGAGCACAAATACATGGATTACGTGGGCGGGAAATATATTTCCTTCTATTTATAACCGCCAACCTGAAAAACTGTGAATTCCTAATGTAATTGAACATGCTTATTCAGAAACCGTTGATTTCCCATTCATGAATATGCGGAAGACCTGCATTGTTAACTCCTTTGACGCTAAAGGGACTTACCGATGGCAAAGGCATTGTCAGGCTTCCTTCTTGTTTATCCACGACGGGGAGAAGGGCAGATCAAAAAGGGAGTAGAATATAAAATGAAACGAGCCGTGCTGTATATCTACTTGGCACAGCCTTTGAAGCTTTTGTCAAGGTCTAGAACAAAGACCTAGAAAACAGCTCTGCAGCTGCCATCGCCATAGCAACCTCTACTCGGAGGAGAACAAGAGGTCGGCCATTTTGTTTGAGTGGTTCAAGGGATCCCAATTTGTTTGACAATGGATGATTTATAGTCTAAGATATTTTCTTTTTTGTTTGGCTCTTTTCTTCTTTTACTGCCATGCACGGCTATCGGCGGGAATGTATTATTATAATATATTATAATAATCATCATCACTATAAAATGTCTGTTTACACAGATATGATTTGCTATGTCTGTCCGATTATTTTATAGTACATTTCCCATTGTTTGTCACCTCAATGCATGAGAATAAGAGTTGTCGGAGGTCAACGTTGCTTCACTAATGGCTGCAACCTATGTATTTGCCCGTTGCTTGTGATTTTATCGTCTCTCGTTTTTCCCTCCCTATGCTTCCTCCATTTTGTCACCTCCATTATCCTGCCTGCTGTCTGGCGTCAACCACACTGACCTCCCATTCCACCTGCAGAATCTCAGACATTTTATCAAGGTATACATTACTTCTTAGGTGCCCTCTCTTCACTCTTAGCTTATGCATGAATTCTGAATGTTCTCTTCTATAGCCAAAGTATTTTACGAATTTCTAGAGTAAGCTTCATTTGCATTACACCTCTCTTAAAGGGCATTTCCAGCTTTTTTCAGTTTCTAAATTTCCACCACAGCCTGCAATACATTGTGGCACACCCATCTGCTTCCTGCTGGTCAGTTCCAGTTTCCAGACTCTTCACCAGACGTCTGGTCCCCACATCACATGTAAACTTCCTACATGGACATGATCACCAATGATTGTCTTCAGCGGGAACCTGTCCCCAAGTGGCACATAACTGCTGGGTAGACATGAGTGAATCGCTCAAAGTTCTGTTCTATTCAGTTGAATTGGTTGGATTTGATTGGGGTCAGAATCAATTCTACCCAAATCAAAGGTGCCTGAAACTTTGTGTATGGAATTCTAAAGTCTTCTTTGGCTTATATTTTCTTCTCTCTAGTCTCTCAATTTTTTCTCTCTAGCGTCTCACAAAATTCAGCTGAATTAAATCACTGAAAATTCAGATCCAGACGCAACTCAAATTTTTACAAAATTAGGGTTGAATTTGATTAGTTCACTTGAGTCACATGTTGCTTGGAGACACGTCACCTCTGAGACCAGAAATTGGCTACAGCTGTACACGTGAACCTGTCCATCTATAAAGGTTACATGTGGGGACTGGAAGTCAATGGAATACAGCCTGGAAGCCAGAGTTGGATGGTGGAGAGCAGGAAAGGATAGATCTCTTGACAGGTCCCACAATCTTGGGCAACCCCCATTTGCTTCACTTGCATTACTCCACTTTTTTGGCGACTCTAGTTAACCTTAATATCCCACTCTCAATCTTTGATAAAATCATAGCAGTACAGTAAGCTTAGATTTGAGGAACTGTTCAAGGGAACTTTTCACATGGATAATGCAGTCCAATTGGAAGGGAATTTATTACAGACCAGGAAGGGCTGAGCAGATTGATATAGTTGTTTGAAAAAAGTTTCAGTAGAACTTGTCCTTTATTGATCTAAAACCTCTGCACATTCTGGGTGTAGGATCCCAGGGGCCGGTCCTACTCGGCTACTTGTCACAGGGTTGGACTGCCCATTGGACGCCTAAACCCAGGATGAGCAGAGATTAGACCAAAACATGAGGTTATGCTAAATAACAGGTGGTCAACAGTAATTAGATTTTTTTTTATTGATTTTAACCTCATTGTTATCCATATGTTATATGTAGCACAGGGACAAATTAAGTAGAAATTGAGTATGGGGTGGATAGAGGTGGACAGAATTATTTTTGGTGAAGTTAGGCATTTATAGCTACCCTAAAAATGGGGTTCAACAACCTGACCAGTTTAGGTCCCAACCAGTATACTAAAATCACTGTCCAACCCCAATCTTAATTACAAATTTGTGTTATTTTTGTAAGTGACTATTCAGCTACCCCAGAAAATAAGTATAGCCTTCAGGAAAAATTATCAATTACTTCTGCCATTTCTTTATATCAATCGGCGGGGCAGCTTTAAAAATTTTGCCATGGTAATTACAGGCTGACTGGTTGCTATGGAAATGCTTTCTGACAATATATAAAAGACTGTAGACTTTAAACTATGTATGCCTAGTAACCATTCAGTGATCTGACAACCATGCCATGCTTTTCTTACCATAAGGGTCCTTTCACACATCTGTAGTGTATTGCAGATCCGCAAACACCCGGCCGGCACCCCCATAGAACTGCCTATTCTTGTCCACAAATGCAGACAAGAATAGGACATATTCTATTTGTTTCTGGAGCCGCGGACCGGAAGTTATGGGCCACGCTTCGGAAATGCAGATGCGGACAGCACATTGTGTGCTGTCCGCATCCATTCCTGCCCCATAAAGAAGGAATGGGTCCGCACCCGTTCCGGATAATTGCGGAACGGGTGCGGACACATTCTACGGACGTGTGAATGGACCCTAATATTGAGCCATACTAGTCCCACCCTGCATTAGTAATCAGATTTCCCTGAATATAAATTTAGGTAACAAGATTATTACAATTTAAAGAAAGATTATGTGCAAAACTTATAGACTGTGATCAAAAAATATCCTTGTGTCAGGAACCACATCCTCGGACCCTGCACAGAGTGCTTCTTTCATTTAGAGCCTCTTAAACATTTTCTAATAGGCTACATTCCTTTTCTGGGGAGTGGAGTCACCCACGAACCCCCAAAAGTTACTTACTTTTTTCTGGCTGGAAGAAAGATCCAAGTAGGGATCTTCTTATAGATTTCTCTAGGATAAAGGTCTCAAGCAGTAAGTGTCATGACTAGAGGTGAGCGAAATTCCTAAAATTAACTTCAGTCCAATTCAGCTGAAATGACCGCCCAGTTTAATTTGGGTCAAATTTATTCAAAAAGTTCTCTGAGTGCCTGGAAAAGTCTCTTTCTACCCTGCCTCTCTCTATTTCTCTCTCTGCCTGTCTTGTCTTGATTCTCCCAAATTCGGGACACAAAATTCAGGTTTGGTAGACTCGGAAAGTTTGGAAAAATTTGGGTCAAATTTCCATATTATGGAATTAATTCATCTCACGTTGCGATCCACCCAAAAACTAGTACCAGGTTCTTGAGGTGCCATAACAAGACACTGAAGGACACCTCAGCTTACTACTGCATTGACACACCTCTCTTTTACGTTGCATGAATCCCCTATTGTTTCTGCTGTGCTGCTCCTTCTACAGAACTTCATTTTTTTATTATTCATTGATTTTTCTTTGCATTTTATTTTTCTGCTGACTTTATTGCTCCATTCTTTACAATATCTAAAAATGTTAACTTCTTTTGTCTCCTCCCCCTCCCAATTCTCCACACCTTCCACTGTTGTCCTCCTTTGTGAACCTTCTGATTATCTTCTTACCCTGCCTCCTACCAGACCCTAGCCCTGTTCCCTCCCAGTCAAGCATTGACCACGCTGTTATTGGAGGAGTGGTGGCAGTTATCGCCTTTCTGCTTTTCTGTCTGCTTATTGTCTTGGGACGCTACCTGATCAGACACAAAGGTAAGGTCTACCAAAGTGGTCACATTGCACACATGGGCCATATTATGATGTGTGTTATTTATTGCAAAACGTCTTAACTTACTGAATTACGTAATTATTCAAGTTTTGTTTTATTAAGTGAGGGCATAGCAATACATTGTTGTGTCAAAGACTGCGGCACCCTCAGTTTTTCACTCTTTAGCAATGCCTCCACCATGGGGCAAGGTAATGCAACACAACCCTATTGACTTGACTGGATCTTTGCTATAGTTCCCTGCATGGTTTGTGGCTACAGTAGGAGGACCAATATGCTTGTGAATACTAGCTGCAGATGTGGTAGCTGCAAATACAGTGGAGGAGTTTAAGCATGCATGGGATAGGCATAAGGCCATCCTTCATATAAGATAGGGCCAGGGGCTATCCATAGTATTTAGTATATTGGGCAGACTAGATGGGCCAAATGGTTCTTATATGCCGACACATTCGATGTTTCTATATGTTTCTATGTTTCTAAAGGGACCTTGCTGTCAGAATCCATGGGGTTCCAAGTGGTCAGACCTTGACCTTAGTGATGTTGTGGTATATATTAGTAATAAGTCATAACGTACTCCTTTAATTGTAGGTGTCTCCTCATATGGAGCAGAGAGACCTTTTGGGTTCCTCATTGTTATGTTACCTTAGGGTCCTTTGGCACTGGCAGATTTATGTGTAACAAATTGTGATGTGCTTTGTTTCTCTTGTTATTTCTTGTGAAAATGAAAAATCTGGCGCTAAAGCAACATTTTATTGGAAAAAATAAAATTTTTCATTTTCTCTAAATTCTGTGGAATGCTCACTACTCCTCTCCATAAATTCATTGAGGGGTTTAGTTTATTAATGGGTCGCTTTTTCAGAGTTTCCACTGTATGGGTACAACAAGGTCTCTTTAAATGTGACATGGCACCCAAAAACCATTCCAGCAAAATTTGCCCTCCAAAACCATATGGCGCTCCTTCCCTTCTGAGCCCTGCTGTGTATCCATGCAGCAGTACAAGCACATATAGGGTGTTTCTGTAAACTGCAGAATCAGGGTAATAAATAGGTTTGTTTTGCTATTAACCCTTGTTGTGTTACAGGAAAAAAAATATTGAAATGGAAAAAAAGCAAAAAATGCCATTTTGAATTTCACCTCAATTTTGCTTTCATTCCTGTAGAACACCTAAAGGGTTAACAATTTTTCTAAGATCATTTTAATTTAATTTTTTTTTTTTGGGGGGGGGGGGTTATTTATGGATGGTTTCTATTATGTAAGCCCCTTAAAGCCACTTCAGAACTGAATTGGTTCTTTAAAAAAGTAGGTTTTGGAAAATTTGATAAAAAAATGCTTAAAAAATTATTTCCTAAAAATAAAATAACATTTACAAAATGATACCAAGATAAAGTAGACATATGGTGAATGTTAATTACTAAATATTTGTTGACATACCACTGTCTGTCTTAAAAGCACAGAAATTCTAATTTAAAAAATTGCCAATTTTCTGAAATTTTGAATTTTCTTTTAAAGAAAAGGTAAAACCTATCCACCCAAATTTACAGTACAGTGTACCATAAAAAAATACCCAAATTTCTTGAATAGGTAAAAGCATTTCAAAACTACAGTATTACCACCTAAAGTGACACATGTCAGATTTGCCATGTGTCTGGAAGGGTTAATTAAAAGTCAAGTGGGAGATCATGGTAATCGGCCTATGTAAAAGGCTCCCTATTTATGTTGTTGTGGGACCATTTCTTTCTATTACCACACTCTCTATCCCCCTTTCTCTACGGAGAAGATGTGAGGATGATAACGGTGATGTTGCAGTCTTGTCTATTTGTCCATTTTCAGGGACCTATCTCACCCACGAAGCCAAGGGATCAGATGATGCCCCCGACGCCGACACCGCCATAATCAACGCCGAGGGCGGACAAGGAGGGTCTGACGACAAAAAGGAATATTTCATCTAAGCTCCCAACCTTCTCCTACAAATGTGACAACGGCAGCAAGATCAACACATAGTTAACAACAAAAAAACAAAACAGCGGCAGAACACATTGAAACCAACGTTCAGAATATCTGACGTGGACGACTCTATCTCTCCCTCTACCAGGGCTACAGCAAGGCGAAGGGGGACGGGAGAGAAAGGGACATCGATGGGAGTGATTATGCTTCTAAAAACAAACTTGTATAAAAAGTTATTACTAAAAACTCCTAAAAAAGATAAAAAATTGCTTGCTTAAATCTACATATCTTCGGTGAACGCACTATTCTAACAAATAATAATCGTGAGTTAAGATATTTTCGGTTTATATTCATGTACAAAGTTTTATCTTTTGATTTTTTTTACTTTGGAATGTTGAGGGGGTCGGGAAAGTATATATAATATATTTAGTGTTTTTTTTTTTTTTCATTTTTTGAAAATTCTTTTTTTTACTTTAATTTTTTGAATTTTTTTTTTCCTGGGTAACTTAAACTGGTAGGATAGATATTTTCTAGGGAGGAGTGTTATCCGTCAGGAATACATAGGGAGATATTTCTAAGATGCCACGATTAAAGCTTCCATTTTAAGACCTGCAAAATTGTATAATTTACGACTCCTTATAACCGTTGTGGAGGATGGCATGGTATGGTTTGGATGGGTGACCTTTTGGTAGCCGGTGACCATCCTTAACTCTGGCTGGGCAAATGTTAAGTGATGTTTTTTGGCACTTGACAAGTAAAGCTGTTGGAAATGGCACGAGAAGGGAGGTCCCGGAAAAATCCCAGTTTCGAGGCGGGTCATGGTCCCTAACCGAGTTGGCTTTTATGCTAATCAGGGTCTCGGTTTTGCACACAATTAATGAAAAGGTACAGTGTTATTTTCTTAGTGTCATAATGTTTTTCATTGTTTTTGGTCTTTTGTCATTACCCCAGGTCTTAATGGAACAGCATGGTATGGTATGGAAAGCGGCAAACCAATCAGAACCCTCCATTTCGAAGAGGCGGTCATACATTTGGAGAGATCTGATTGGTGAGCGCTCAGCAGTAGAATTCCAGTTACAACCCAGTTATTGCCATTGGATTTGTGGTATTTAATCTCTCATAAAGCACCATACCTATTATATTTACCACATGAATGCGTCATCATCAGGTGATTTATAGTTTTAAAAATGTGGACTTCATTTTCACAGAGCTTACAGCGTCAGTCATTTGACAGCGTTACTGATATTAACCAATAAATCTCTGTACTATGTCATACTATGTATGTACTGGGCTTGGCATAAATTATTTTTTTTCGCTGTGTCATGTTGCATTGTCCATCATTTTTGTACCTTTTATGTCATTCATGCCTTGGTGTCACATATTTTAAACATCTATTTGTATATGTGTATATTTACTTATGTATGAGACCTGGTAGAAAATGCTCACAATTGGTCAAAAGTGGAAATAACCAACATCATTTGAGTATCAAAGTGACTAAAGTAGCAAAAGATTGATGAAGCAACTTTCTTTAGTCTATTTAGTCCTAGCCTTGAGGACAACAGTTGAAGCCATAAGACATGTTTAGCTATGTCAGTGAAGCCAAAACAAAAATGGCTCCTGTCATTGTAAATGGTTGATGGGACCCACCCGTTGGTTCTCTCTTGTTGAAGGCTCGAACCCATAGGAAATGTCAGGCTAGGTCACTGAGGCCTAAACACACAAAGGCTCCTGTCCTTGTAAATGGTTTACGGCATGGATGTCAAACTCATGGCCCTCCAGATGTTGCAAAACTACAACTCCCATCATTCCCTGATAGCTGTAGTATGCCCAGGCATGATGGGAGTTGTAGTTTTGCAACAGCTGGAGGGCCACGAGTTTGACATCCCTGGTTTACGGGATTGTTGGTTCTCTCTTGTTGAAGCCGTAAGAGATATCAGGATAAGTCACTGAGGCCAAAACCCACAAAGGCTCTTGTCTTCGTAAATGGTTGACAGAAGTCATTGTTTACAGGCTGGACTTCAAGTATCCATCATTGTGCCAATTTCTGAAGATTTCTAGACCCAGTTGACATAAAGGTGGACCCAACTTCTGAAGATTCATTATCGGAAACGGTATAAAAAAAATTTAACATTTTTAACTGGTCTAAAATATTTAACTAAAAATTGAAATTGCATTTCCTTTGGGAGAGGTCCATTGTTGTTGTCCTAAGAAATTATGAATGCAGACAGAACCCTAGGGCTATCAGGAGTCACCTTCAAATTGTATTCTACATCTTGAAGAGCAGTTATCGATCTTATACAAAAAATGACTTGTGGGTTTAAGGCCTCATCCCTCATGCCTATGAAGAGCCATAATATGAGTCCCATACATTTTTAGGCTTACAGAGTGTTTTTTTTTTCTTCACTATATTAATCAAACAGAAAAAAATGTTATACGCTTGGCATACAGTGCCACGGGGAGCACAGATGGTAGCACACGGAGTATGAACTACAAAGACGCTCTCTGACGCTGTAAAGCCTTGTCGACATGACAGTCATGTGCATATGGCCTCAGGGTTAGTTCATACTCTTTATTGGTAACTCACATACTATGATATTATAATGGTATTGGTTGTGCAATAAAATTGAATACAAAAACTTTGTGTAAGTAGGAAGTCAACATACTTTTTATATTACAGTTTGACTGTTAATCTTAATCTATCTAGCTCATGGAGAATGATCAGAGAACATTTGATGCCTCCATCTGAATTCTAAATGAACAAAAACCAAACATCTGCCCAGTCCTGTGCCAAACTAAAGGCATCTTTGAAACTTCAGAAATGATAGTACTGTAGTGTAATACAGTTAATTTATGAAGTTAAGTAGAGTCCACATGTGCAAGGGTCACCTAGCAAACTCTGTCTATCTTCATTGATATGTTAATTTTTACAGTCCCTGTCCCCCCAATTTCCATAGTATCTTGTTATGCCGCATGGTTGTAATTCAGGTGCTTCCAGATCCGTCTAGTTACTGCTATACATATATTATAATGCATATATAATACCTATTTTATATACAAAACTACAAAAGTTGATTCAGAAACCATAAATCACAAGTTTTAGTTGCCAATAGGGCTTTAATGTACAGTAAGAGCCTTACGTCTCTTTAGTATTGCAGCGTTCGGCATGCATCGTGGTAACGATGTGGTCTCTAAAACATGTCTTACACCTTCTTATGGCTCTTCTGCATCACCACTCTATTCCATGTAAAAGGATAACGGGTTGGTGATCTCTGATCACAGACCTTTGACCAATTCTATTTTCCTCTTCTTAGTCTGACCATTCATGGCCAGATGTCTTGCTTTTGGCGAGACATCAGGCCTCCATTGTTGTGCCGAGAAAGCATTGTTGGACCACTGAGAGATCTACAACACACTGTTAACCTTCTCTCATGACCTATTTATCTGCCTAATTGTTGGCTTGGCCAAAAATATTGAGGTTGTATGTTACCATCTTTTATGACACGTTCCAAGGTAGATGCAGAGACCCTTTAAGATGGCTATTGTTAGACCAACCATTTTTAGAAATTAACCTAAAATTTATGGATGAGAACTGAGAACTTCATATGTTCATCTTTTATCAATTGAAGAATGAATAAGATTGTTACAAACCTCAAGAAAAATTGGAAACGTACAGTATATCCCCAGTTGGTTGACAGCATAGACACCTGTAGTCTATGGTCAACTGTAATGAGTGTTGAATGTGCTTCTATATGCTTCTATGTTTGTTAATGGATATCTCTATGGACTGGAAAATAGAATGGGCCAAGGGTCTACAAGATGACTAAGGGCAAGCAGTTGTCTGCCTGTACCAGTAAATGAAACCCTATTTAAAGGCCTGAGGATTCTAGTGTGGCCCATCTCACTGAAGCCATGGGGGAAGCATCTTCTGTCTACCGTACACTGGATTAAGGGCTGAATTATTTTGTGAAGCCAGAGTGTTAAATGATAGAAAATGGTCTTGTAATACTGATAACCTTTTGGCGGCCATGTTGTGGTATGTTATGTGGCATGTTTCATGTTAGCTCTTCAACCAAGACTTGTGAGTTCACTGATGCTCAATAAAGTTAATTTGTGTAAAATGGGTAGTTAAGACTGATAGTATGGCAAAGTGTTATCTGTAGATTTTTGTGCTCACCATATCAGTGTTTGTTTGTAGGTTTAGGCCTACATTCTGAAGATGACCATGCTTCCTGACGGTCCTCTGACCCTGTTACATACCTTGGACCTCAATCACCATCCACATCAATGTTCACATCCTGGCAATAGTAATGAAACATTGGTATGGCTGGTGATTTGGTTCCTTACAATGTGAGGGACATTAAAATGGAGGATCTGCAAAAACTTGACCTTTAGGGTACGTCTACATGGGACTGTTTTAGTACGAGCTATGTGGGTGTGATTTTAAGTAACATTCTCCATACACTTTGAAAAAAACAAGTTGCCAACTCTCCCGGAGCATCCACCAGGCTCCCAGAAAATGGAGAGACTTCTTGGAGTCCCAAAGGAGTTGGCATATCTCCCAGGACCAGGATGGAGGGCTGTTTAATGATGCAGCATCCCAACATTGAAATGTGCATTGAGAGGCAGGATGGCCTACAAAAAAAGGTGGTGCACCACACCAAATGGGTGGAGCTACATACAAAGGGACTGGGTCCTTTAAAAAGGGGGCGGTTGTCAAACGTTGCCAACAGATTTCCAGCAGACATTGACCTGTGGTGAGGATTTTTAATTCATGCTGCAGATTTCTGCCACACCTTTTACAAAGGGTGAAATCTATATCTAAATCCACAAATAACTCATGTCGCAAAACCAAGACAAAATTTGCAGCAGATTTTCTAATACCCTTAAATGAAATTTATACAACACTTTCGACCCTCCCCTTTTAAGTAACTGCTTTACATAAGATTATCCCTTTACCCTGCTCTGCACAGGAGTGCCTTCAAAGAGGACCTCCTCTATTTATGCAAATTTCTATAGACCCCACCCCCAGGCAGTCCAGTGATATATGGGACTATAGGGAGGCATGCATTGAATAGTGAAAAGACAAAATTATATCAATACATAGCCATTTCTAACTGCTCCAAAAGTGTTTTGTCATCTGTATAATGACTACGGACGGTGTCGCCTAGTGTGGAGTCATTTCTTGCGTTCAGACTCCCTCTACTTGCCAATTAACCAAACGCATGTAAACAAGGGGGTAGCATACAGATGGAAGAGAGTAAAACATCAGGATCGGACTATGCCGACTTTGCTTTTAGTCTATAAACCATGAAGACATGGCTCTGCGTAGGAGCTGTGTACACAAAACGGATCATAAAAAATGTCTGAGAAGGTTGCTATATCCTTTAAGGAATAGCGCCTCTCTTATCTATGGACTGGGTGTGGTACTACACTAGAAAATTTAATCGGGGCTTCACGGAAATACCACACTCAGACACTATTTTTGAAATAAATATTATAACTTTTTTCTTAAAGGGTTTCTCCAGTTTTAGTGTTGACTAAGGTGTCACTCAATGATGGGTGCGCATATCATATACTAGTGAGGTGTGGCGCTGAGTAAAGCTCATCTTTGGTTCTTAATGGTGTACTAGGTGTTTAGGTACAGTCGCTTGGAATGGGTGACCACTCCAGAACACCCACCTTGCCATGTGATATGTCATGTCACAGAGAACCATCTCGCAGTCTCTTAAAGGACCTCAACTGGAAAGCACAGACCAAAGTAATCTCACGTGAGTGTTGTCTACATATAGAATGTCAGAGCCTGGGCTGGTTTGTGGCACGCAGGTAAGTAACATTACAAATGAGCTCCATATGCATAT
The DNA here is from genome assembly GCF_014858855.1 of Bufo gargarizans. Lineage (NCBI taxonomy): Eukaryota > Metazoa > Chordata > Amphibia > Anura > Bufonidae > Bufo > Bufo gargarizans. Next base: position 82,639,625 of record NC_058090.1, read on the forward strand.
GTACTCGAAGCAGCCGTATAGCATTAGTTCAATGTAATTGGTCACTTGCGCCATTTCTTATCAATAAAATATAAATTTTCAATGACCAATATAGGACACATAAGGGGGTTGTACAAGATTACAATAAGAATCTGCGTATTTTACCAGGAACAGCGCCACTCTGGTCCAGTGGCTATGTGTGGTACTGCAAGCTCAGCCCCAATCACATCAGCACTGCATTCAGTTTTATGAACCATTGGGGTCCCTGCGGCATCATTTAGTCAGACTAAACTATCCCTTTAATTTGTGTATGTTATATTTGTAATAAAATGCCTCTCTGTTCTCAAGATCTCTGCTTCGTGTCAGTGAGTAGAAGTGCTGTTTATATCCAAAGTTTGGAAACCCTTTCCGGCTTAGGCACTGTTTGGATCTGTGTTTTGGTTTCCATTCAGAACAGAGAGCAGTCCTGGATTGACCTATAATGTGTTCCCTTATGGAAGACTAGCGCTACAAATGTGTCCTTCCCTACATTTCGCTTTGTCTTGACATATCCTGAGATGTGCGGCACAAGATGATCAGCTTTGGAAAACAAAAAAAGGAAAAAAAAAACATGATTTTTAAGATAATCTGTTGGGAGTTGTTTATGCTATAGGTGTCTATGTGCAGCCACCCAGTGGTTGTGATGGGAATTGCAGCCTGGGTTTTGACAGCATGTGGCATACTGTATTGAATTTCTATTGTAAGAAATCAGAATCCTTAAGAAAACTTGCCAAAAACTTAAAAGGGGTTATCCGGAAGTAGAAAAACATAGCTGTTTTTTTTTCTCAAAAACAGCACCACCCCTGTCCCCAGGTTGTGTGCGGTATTGCAGCTCTGCCCCATCCAATAGAGCAGAACTTCAACACCAGACACAACCCATGGACAATCCCTGGTGCCGTTTTAGAAGAAAGTAGCCATGTTTTTCTAACCCTGGACAACCCCTTTAACAGTGGACATATCTATATATGCAGTGCAAGTCACAATTTGGCGGTGGGGCTCCGAATGACACCCCCGACTCAGAGGTGAACACTGATACAGGGCTTTTTGCTAAAAGGAATGCTGTTACATTGTACATGCGGGAGCCAGTAAAAAAAAAATGTACTTCCATTCACTAGTCTTTAAAATGGTGGAAAAAATGAAAATAAAAATCCACTATTCAAAATGAAAATTTGGAAAGAAAAAATGCGTACAACCGAACAGTTCCATACGATTTATAACCGTGGGCAAAGAGCTGGCCGGTGGTTCTATCAGAATGTGACTAATAAAATTGATTCCTCACATAAACATCTGGGACGGAGAAATGACAGAACTGCCTGCGTCAAGAACCAGTCGTCTATGATCCATTACACAGATGTCCCGTTCCGAAAAATAACATCCGGCGACGAAAAGGCATAAAGCTGCACGACCGGTGTGGGCCAAATTAGCTGCAAATAAAATCTATGGCATAAAAAAAGATCTGTAATATTTTATGGTCAGGTGCCTGTCGGTGCGCGCAGAGAGAGGAGGAAGGGTGGTATTTTATTCGCCTTTATTGTTTTTTTATGGTGCGGCGACGCGAATTATGCTCGGCCTTGAAATGACCTTGCAGACTGAAGCCTGAACGCGGTTCTGCGTGTATCGGTTCGCTCTACGCGGCGGTTGGTTGGCCCCTGTAAACATATGTAGAGGGGTTTTGCAACCCCGGCAGTCGGGATGGAGCTGGCCGCAGCTACCGGCCCTGCACAGTACAAGTCAGTGCACACGGCAATGATTGTATATTAGCCGGTGCCAAATGGCTGCTAGCAGCCAAATGTCGTTGTTATTTGAGCAGTTTGGCAGACTCACCAGTCCTGTAAGTGGGTGTACATGTAGTATCAGGAGGAATGAGAAAGAGTAACCCTTTCACTAAATGGACGATTTTATGACACTATGCCATACTTAAACAGATGTAGCAGAGCTGAACTTGTCACTTTGGGGCCGTATTGAACATGTATATGTAAATACTTATGTATAAGCAATAACTTTAAGGTTAAAGCCTTGATAGTCTTTAAAGGGCACCTGTGAGCAGGATCAATCTTATGAAACTAGGCATACTGCCTGGTAGGGCTGATCCTGCTGATTAAAATGATGCCTGTCTTGTAAAAATCGGTAGCTGGGTTCCCAAGAAAATAGGCATTTATTCTTTATGGGAATGAGGTCTTCAGTATTCCAGGGGGAGTGGCCTAGCACCTCAGAGCACATCAGTTCAGTGCTGACCACGCCCCTTGGTGCAGTGAAGCCTTCATTGTCATAAAAAATTAAAATCTTATTTCTTGAGAATGCCACAACCGATTTTCACAAGATGGATATCATTTTAATCAGCGGGTTCAACCCTGCCAGGCAGTATGCCTGGTATAGTAGGGTTGTTCCTGATAAAAATGCTCTTTAAGCTGGATAAACTTCAAATAAAAAAATGGAAAGGCTATGGGTGTAGACAAACATTGAAAACATTAAAATTGAAAATTCCGTTTTTGACTTGGCCGGTAAGCTCTACTTCTCCCCAATGTTTTACTTGATGTACCTGAATGCACCATGTACCATTTATGCAAGTAGCTACTGTCCTCTAGGCTGCAAATTAAGCCTGTACTGACATGCCAACATGTCCACAAGAAGCACCGGTGTGGAACGCTTGGCAGCTAACCTAGGGGGCCTGCAGCTGCCTTGGCAGTGGTTAGAAATGCTAGTGCTTCCTACATTGCGTTTGGGTATGTTCACATGGTGGATTTTATTCACAAATAAAATCTGACCCTTGGAATCCTGGCATAGATTTTCGATTTATACATGTGGTCCAAGAGGTTTTCATTTTGCCATTGTCGTAACAAGCTTCCACTTCGGCCATGTAAAGGACAGTGAGAAACTAAGGGATTTCCTCATCATTTTAGCTCTACTATTAAAATTAGGGGGACTCTGTTCTAGTGGTCAGTGGTGGTGGAGGTTATCTTCTAACATGGTCCTATCACTTTTTACAAGATGTACATTCTCATCTTGATCTCTCAGTAGGTTTTTGTCTACCTGCCGTTGTAGAAAAACCACAGAAGTTGTGCAGAGTGACTCATAATCACATGTTCTGACTCCACCTTGGGTTGTCCTAATATATCATTTCATCTGTAGAGTAACGAGGTCTCTTCCAGATATCCCACAGTGTGAGGGAGATGGGTTTCTGATCTTTACCTAATTTTTCTAATGATATGACACAAAATGCCTGAGGGTACATTTTGCTGCCTTTTTCTCCTCTCTCTTTCATCTTTGAGATGTTTTAATTAATTTTCAACTAAAAAGTGCATGTCAATAGAAATTAGAACCAGAAAATTTGAATGCTGCTACACGGAAGCCAACATGTCCAAGTCTGACCAAATACATACACGCTACATTTGTAGCAAAGCTGATTTTGGTATTGAGATTTTTCTTTGTACATCATGGTCTCTTGGTTCATGTTCTATGAGACACAGCCCAAGATACAGGACCTGCACTGAGTTTCTTTACATGGACCAGTATGACCAGCACACGCAGGGATACTTCAGTCTGCATCCTGTCTCTGTATGTAGCAGATGGACAAAATATATAAAATTGCCTGAATAGGCCCCAATAACAGACTGTTTCAGCGGTGGTCCACTTCCACCACTGATCCCTGGCATTCAGAGGCGCAGACCTGTCTCCTGCTATTTCCTTCTTCCCAGCTGGTCCACCTGCTGGGCTTGTTCTGTCCCTCCACAAGTGCTGTGGCGTGCTTGCTGGCGAGGCCTCTCTTCCCCTGCCTGTAGTGAGCATGTTCCCTCTGGCTCTTATAGGGCCAGCATGCACCTGAATTGTCACTAGCTAATAGCTGACCATCTTGGGGTACCTAACACGCATTTCCCTGTGGGAGGGTGCCTGAGCAATAGGTTCATAGCTTGCTAAGTTCCTGCAAACGTGAGCTGTTCTGTTGTGTACCAACCTTCTGCCTGTTTACTGGATTATGAACATATGTAGTTGGGTGAAGGTTCTTCAGATCCACCTTTGTGGTGACAACACTTGGTGCAAAGTCACGACCAAAAGTGGTATGTAATAGCTTCTTTATTGACACAAATAATAAGTAGACAACGAGTTTCAAAGTTCAACCGACTCCGTTTTCAAGTCTTAGATGTTAGGAGAATATCCAGTGATCTGTGCTGGCCTAGCCAGCCGAGGACAAATTATTGTTAACTTAATAGAAGTGGACCCTCCTGGCCTACCAAGCTAACGACCTATCTAATGACAAAACTAGTAAAAATAACGCCAAAATTTCCTTACCTCAGATCTTGGGACCTTCAGTTATCCTCTGGTATTGTTATTCAACCGTTAGGTAGGTAGCCATTGTGAGCCACATTTCTGCGGCATGATGAGTCATTGACCTATTGAAAAGCAGTAAGAGGCAACGGAAGCCAATAGTTGAATTCTCAGAAGGCCCTTCGTTTTTGGATGGTTTGATGGAACAACTCTTCTGTGTAGATGCCTTGTTTCACTGTAGATAAATACTCCTTTTACAGGAGTAAGCTTCTAATATTATGGCTTAGTATAGCAGCTACAAATACTCCCATCGTTGCCACCTCATGTTGTGTTTTCTGCAAATTAGAACATTTAATCATTTTTAGAAAAAGTTTCAATTTTCTGCCATTTTTATAATAGGCCAACAAACCTGATAGTACGCAATGTGATATTTTTTTTCCATGTAAGGAGATCGTTGAGAGCACAAGTAGGGATACTTGTGAATGGCATTTCTTTGCGGTCACTGTCATGTGCTCCCGGGCAGGCATGGGTGCTGCTCCACTCACTCTGTGTCTGTCACAGTTTCAGTCCTCCATTAGTGTTCCTCGGCACAGGTTTCCTTTGTGTGTATTACTGATATTATTCATTGAACCTCACCCTGCAGTACTGCATGGGTTAATTCCCTCTTTTCTCTGTGTGCAGTAGCTTGAGCTAAACAACTCTACTATATATGCTGGGCTGTTTGTTCCACTCCTTGCCTGAGCAATATATTTTTTTAGCTTGCTAGATCCTGCAAAGGTGCTATACTCTGTTTGTCTTCCTGTGTATAGACTTCTGCCTGATTCCCGGATTGAGCCTCTCTATGTTGCCTGACCTCACCCATACCTGTTCACCATACTGTTCCTGTGCTGCCTGGAGTGTTTTATGGATTTGCATGAAATCAGTTTGCCTGTTATTGACTATGAATTTGCCTAATCCCTTGGTACCACACACAGGTGTCCCTGATCCCCATGGGTCAGCAGCCAACCAAACAGAGACTACTCCAAGAGGTAGAGGCATGGTGCATTCCCTGCAGTGAATATCACATCCCTATTTAGGTATTAAAGGGTTAAAACCAGGGATCTGCCAAGATAATATCCTTAGGTTTAGCCTAAGCCAAATCCGTTGGTTAACACAGTAGTTCCATAACCATTGTCTGTAACCGCTCAATGGTGACAATTTGTTTGTCTTGTACTCATCAAACCTGCTCTGTTTTCCATTTTGGGTGATTTATTAGATTTTCTTACATAACTGTGATATGACAGTCTTTCTATAATGCGTTTTTCGGTTGAGGGTCAGTTCTTACCATTGCCCCCTTTTTGTCCATTTCTAACATTATTTTTTACATAACTATTGCCATAAATAGACCCTGGTGTCTTCTATGTTCAAAAATGCATCAATTGTTACCTGTGGCGTACATAGAGAAGGGCCCCACAGCGAGGAACAAACCAGGCCCCCCACACAGGACAGAAGGGTTTCCACCTAAACCCTTGACCCTTGGGCCATTTTTCCTTTGCCTCATTTGCTAAAAATTGTTCCTTTAGAGGATAGAGTCCTGACCAAGTTTTCACCCCCAGTAGAAGAGGAGATGATCCCAACTAAGACTGGGCCCCTTCTTGCCCTGGGCTCCATAGCAGTCGCCTGGTCTGCCGCTATGGTAGTTACACCCCTGATTGTTACCCTTTGTAGCAACGGATTTCATATGTATATGACAGACCAAGAGTAAACCCCTTCCATTGTATGATCTAATAATGTTTCATCCATTTTTTTTAACAAGGATAGTGAGAAGTTTCAGATGTTCTCCACCACATGGAAGGAAAAACTTGTTTATATCCAACCTTACCTTTCTCTTCTGGTTGGCTCGCCAAGTTGTGGGATTTTCAGTAGGATTTTGGAGGCCTAAATTTCTCAACACTGTTTTTATTTTTACACGTAGCTATAGAAAAAGGTACATCTTCTGTAACCAAGCAGTGTGAAGAAGCTACCATTTACTCATCCTGCTTCCTAGTAGGTTTATATTGGTTTTGTGTAACATGTAACAGGTTGAGGCCTAATGAAAGTGGTGCGAGTCAAGTATTTTAGGTTGTACAAAAACACGTCAGACGAAGTCACGCTAAGACTCCATCACATGAAATACATATTTTATCCCATTGATTCCAATTCAGAAAATGAAATAAATGATATATAGAACATACCTTCAATAGGTTGCCCATTACATTTCAATTATGGGACCTGAGTTTGGATCCAACCATAGGTAGATCTGTGTAGACATGCGTGTTCTTGTGTGAGGTTTCTCCCCTCTTTCTTTCCTTAATCCAAGTTTGGTTTTGTTGATTCCTATGAGATTATCCATAGAGGGTGTGTGTATATTTTAGAAACCATAATTAGCAATAATTGCCATAATTCCATAATAATTGTACACCGTACTAACTGGACAATGTTCTGCTGTGCCCCAGGTCCTTCTGATCCAATTATGGACTTATCTACCCACCCTTTTATATGCTTTGGCTCATAATGTGGTCAGTCAGCGTTACATTATTTTTGCATTAAAAAATGCCCCCAAGGGTCTGGTAAAAACATCAGTGTGAACCAAGTATCCAGAGCGTATGTCTCACAACAATTCTTTTTTCTTCGAAACCGACCTTTTTCTTCAGCTACAGCTTTCATTTTTATCCACACAAATCCTCCCGACACAATTGACTGGAACATAAAGTCATTAGTTTACATTTTTCATCCTATCTGCTGGTAAGCTAGATGTGTCAGCAAAACTTCCTGACATCTTCATTATTCAAATAATTTAACACTTTTTAATTAAAATCTGCTTTTTTTTCCCGGACACTATTTACAGTGCATCCTTCTTTCGACTTGGCAAAATCTCAGAGTAAATTCCAATGCCAAATTACATGAAATATAGGATTTTCTTCCAGCATGTGGTTTGGATGAGAAAAACTGTTGAAAACAGTTGAAATAAATATCAAAGACTGTGCATATATATTTAGAGATACCACGATGTCATGTCTTTTTGGTGCCCATAAAGATGCCCACCTAATAGGCAATATGTGTATTCACTATCCAAAGTGACCAACCTAACCATCCATGCTCAAGTGTGGACAATCTCACTTATATGTACCAGCACCGATGTTTTGATTGTTGGGACAAGTTATACCAATGATCTGTGTCCTTCAGTGTCTCACTTTTCCTGGCAGACATGGACACTAAAACACTTACCCATCCAGTGTCCCTGGCATGGGGCAGTCCTTACCGATGGGCCAGGCCGCTGTGCTCGCTGCTCCTTCTGCTTGGCCTCTTCCGGCTTTTTCTCCTTTGCTGCCTCTAGGGCATGCATGTGTGTGCTCCCTGACTCTTAAAAGACCAGCAAATGTGAGGCCTAATCTGTCCTCGGCCAATAGTTGCTGTTCCTGGGTGTTAGAAGGTACCTTTCCATATGGAAACGTGCCTGAGCAGTAGGTTCTCTAGCTTGCTAGTCTATGCAAAGGTGCACTGCTATTCCATTTTGACTTTTCAGTCTCAACTCTACCTGTTGATCTTTGCTTCTTGTCCTAACTTCTGCCTAACTTTTTTACTGACCTTAAGCTGTTTACCAGATTGAACACATTCTGCATGTCCTGACCTTGCCTTGTCCACTGACTATGATTTTGTCAGTCCCCTCGGTGCCACTCGTCAGTATCTCTAGACCTGCCCCAGTCACCTGTCACTAAACAGAGACCTAGTGTTTGCCTTTAGTCCAGATCCCTGTACAGGGGTAAAGGGTGAAAACCAGGGGGTCCATTTAGATATTGCTCTTAGAAGTAGACTCACACCAGATCTGTTCATTGAATCAGAGGGTTGACCCCCTCTTCATGACAGGTCATAATATTCAACCAAATATGGACAGGTGTTGGGAGCAGGGTGACTCTGCTGTCCAGAGTCAGTATAGCACAGTATAGTTCTCCACAGTGCATAAGCAACACAGAGAATTATAGAAACGATCAAAAGACTGCCTAATATGGATCGATTAAATGGTCAAAAAAAATAAAAAATTCAAGTTAAATTTTTTTTTTTTTTTGCAATTGGCCAGAATTGTTTTCTGCTTATTTGCCACCCAAAAAAATGGAAAAGTGCTATGTACTCCAAAATGATACAAATAAAAACTACAAGTCATCCCGCAAAAATCAAGCCCTCCAACAGCTCCATAGAAATAAAAAAAATCCTTGGCCACTAAAACCCAAAATGCACACAGGGGAAAGAGTTAAAGTGGTTATAAGAGATTAGAAACACATGGCTTCTTTTTCTAAAGACAGCGCCACTTGTGTGCATGGGTTGTGTCTGGCATTGCAGCTTGGCTTCATTCATGTGAAATCTGCAAAGCCTCAAGAGGATTGTTGTTTTCCGTTTATTGTTCCGCTAAACTTAGTGTTTACAGAGCGAGGCAGAGTGTTTTTTCCAGGGGGTATACATATCGTATCCCTGATCCACTCATGTTGCCATCTGCTGACCCTCGTAGCCAGTCTCTGAGACATCCAGCCGGCTCCTTGCAGACTCATGTGAGATTAGCATGCTCTGATTCTCCCCGATCCGCCTCACGCAGATGTTCTTATCACACGGCATTCCCATGTCATACAAAACTGTCATCTCACCAGGACAGCTGCCAAGCAGAGCCAGGCAAGCACTGGAACCAACTACATTCAGCTGAGAAGAAGCTGCTGGAGCCACTTCTACTCTGCCAACCAACCTCAATATGTCTTGTGATGCTTTCCACACCGGTCAAATCATCTTGTTTTCATTTTAGGAGGACCCTGGATTTGATTAGGATTATGGCTACATGGTTTGAGTTTTTATGGTGACACATTGCCCAAGAGACACACATCTGGATTATCAACTGTGACTATGTATGAATTTATTGAAGAATCCTGACTTAAAAAAAGGAACCTTGATATAAGGAAGTAAGTGACTGTGAACTGAGGTTGCCTGTTGTCTCCATCATCAGTCCAATTATGACCCAACCTTGTAGCTAGTTGAAAATAATGGAAATAATCGGTATTAGAATTTTTCTTGACTTCAAGAAAGGTGGGGCAACCTGACTTGCATAACTAAACCCCATATTGTTCCACATGATACTCTGGCCAAGAGCCCTCGTCCTTTACAGCCATGTCTTGCTTGCAAAAAACTTCTCATGAACTTGTAGCATTAACACAAAGGTTACATGATGCCTACAGTAGTAAAAGTACAACAATCACCAGTTATATGGACATAACACCATGTGTAATAGCCATTTCACGGATCTCATGCTTCTTCTGGCCTACAAACCTAAAGTTATTTACCACAAGGATGGTTTGAAGGTACAATTTACCACTTATCCATGTCCTAAAGTCACAAATATGTACTCGTAAAAATCTTACGACCCCAGTTGCACCCTGGTTCGCATAAGAAATCAGTCCAGCACCAGGTGTTGGCTGCCATCTTCTCTTGAAAAACCCTGGTGGAAGGGTAAGTCTTTTGCTAATCAGGAGAACATGCTCCCTGTTTGGATGGAGTAGCGTACACACACGCATGTCCACCGCTTCATTGAATGCTATGGGATTGCTGGAGATGGTCAAGTATAAGCACCCGGCTTTCTCCAGTTGCCCCATACAGCTGAATGGAGCTAGCTATAGAACATAGTGGCCCTTCAAGTATGGTAGTCCATGTACTATGTGGTGGGAGTCTTTTGGAGGGAAAACTGCTCTGACTTTTTATAGGGCACATAGCGAGAGGTTGGTCTTATGGGATCGCCCCCTAAAAAAGACACTCCCAGGAAAGCCCTAAATCCATCCCTGATCCACATAGGGTCTTCACATGAGCGGATCCTTCTTTGGGGTTGCCTATGCAGTTCCCAATCACCCAGGAACCTGTACAGAACATAACTCTGCACATGCGTACGCTTCAAATCGTGAAGCCAAGCAAGAAAAGATCAATTAATTAGCCAATGACGAGCCTCGTTAGTTTCTAATTAACCTAATCTCTTTCACTGCATCAAAAAAGGCACAGAGTAACAATTCAGCCCAACGCATTTCACGTACAGCACGGTAGTCAGCGCTAGCGTTTTTGCTTGCAATCAATTTTCATCTAAACCACCGAGACCTTTAAAAAAAAAACTCAGATTTCTCCTTCTTCTTTTATGGCATTTTGAGTTATTGTTTTTTTATAGGAAAACTAAACAAAAAAAAGCAAACAACAATAAAGACAATAAAGTAAAACGATGGAATCCTAAGAAATGGCATCGCTCCTGCTGAGGAGGTAGAATCCAGAGAGGAAAGCAATGTCAATTCTTCCTCTCGGTTTACAGCAATTGAAGCCTCGGAGGCGGCGAGTGAGAATCGAATGATGGAATCATCATAATAAAAAAACAAAGAAGCTATTAAGATTTCATTATGATATCGGCAGGCGTCTGTGTACTGAGCCTCCGTAGGTGTGTGAACCAGGGGCCCCTGTGCAAAGGATCTACCTGGGCCCCCCACACACACACACTCACACACACACATACAAATATAAACATATATGTGCAAATAAAAAACATCTTGTGAAAATGTTTACAATATGTATATACACTCACCTAAAGAATTATTAGGAACACCTGTTCTATTTCTCATTAACGCGATTATCTAGTCTACCAATCACATGGCAGTTGCTTCAATGCATGTAGGGTTGTGGTCCTGGTCAAGACAATCTCCTGAACTCCAAACTGAATGTCAGAATGGGAAAGAAAGATGGGCTACAACAGCAGAAGACCCCACCGGGTACGACTCATCTCCACTACAAATAGGAAAAAGAGGCTACAATTTGCACGAGCTCACCAAAATTGGACTGTTGAAGACTGGAAAAATGTTGCCTGGTCTGATGAGTCTCGATTTCTGTTGAGACATTCAAATGGTAGAGTCGGAATTTGGCGTAAACAGAATAAGAACATGTATCCATCATGCCGTGTTACCACTGTGCAGGCTGGTGGTGGTGGTGTAATGGTGTGGGGGATGTTTTCTGGGCACACTTTAGGCCCCTTAGTGCCAATTGGCCATCGTTTAAATGCCACGGGCTACCTGAGCATTGTTTCTGACCATGTCCATCCCTTCATGACCACCATGTACCCATCCTCTGATGGCTACTTCCAGCAGGATAATGCACCATGTCAAAAAGCTCGAATAATTTCAAATTGGTTTCTTGAACATGACAATGAGTTCACTGTACTAAAATGGCCCCACAGTCACCAGATCTCAACCCAATAGAGCATCTTTGGGATGTGGTGGAACGGGTGCTTCGTGCCCTGGATGTGCATCCCTCAAATCTCCATCAACTGCAAGATGCTATCCTATCAATATGGGCCAACATTTCTAAAGAATGCTATCAGCACCTTGTTGAATCAATGCCACGTAGAATTAAGGCAGTTCTGAAGGCAAAAGGGGGTCCAACACCGTATTAGTATGGTGTTCCTAATAATTCTTTAGGTGAGTGTATATTCTTTTCATACTAGGTCACGCCTCTAACTCTGCCCAAAGCATAACTATACACACCCAGTCCCCTTAATGCCCCTACATAGTAATATTTCCCCTTTGTGCCAGTACATAGTAGTAATGGTCAGATATGTGCCCCCTCACAGTAGTTATGGCCAGATATGTGCCCCCTCACAGTAGTAATAGTCAGATATGTGCCCCCTCACAGTAGTACTGGTCAGATATGTGTCCCCTCACAGTAGTAATGGTCAGATATGTACCCCCTCACAGTAGTAATGGTCAGATATGTGCCCCCTCACAGTAGTAATGGTCAGATATATGCCCCCTCACAGTAGTTATGTCCAGATATGTGCCCCCTCACAGTAGTTATGTTCAGATATGTGCCCCCTCACAATAGTAATGGTCAGATATGTGCCCCCTCACAGTAGTTATGTCCAGATATGTGCCCCCTCACAATAGTAATGGTCAGATATGTGTCCCCTCACAGTAGTATTTGTCAGATATGTTCCCCTTCACAGTAGTAATGGTCAGATATGTGACCCCTCACAGTAGTTATGGTCAGAAATGTGCCCCCTCACAGTAGTAATGGTCAGATATGTGCCCCCTCACAGTAGTAATGGTCAGATATGTGCCCCCTCACAGTAGTAATGGTCAGATATGTGCCCCCTCACAGTAGTAATGGTCAGATATGTGCCCCCTCACAGTAGTAATGGTCAGATATGTGACCCCTCACAGTAGTTATGGTCAGATATGTGACCCCTCACAGTAGTAATGGTCAGATATGTGCCCCCTCACAGTAGTAATGGTCAGATATGTGCCCCCTCACAGTAGTAATGGTCAGATATGTGCCCCCTCACAGTAGTAATGGTCAGATATGTGACCCCTCACAGTAGTAATGGTCAGATATGTGACCCCTCACAGTAGTAATGGTCAGATATGTGACCCCTCACAGTAGTTATGGTCAGATATGTGCCCACTCACAGTAGTTATGGTCAGATATGTGACCCCTCACAGTAGTTATGGTCAGATATGTGCACCCCTTCACAGGAAGTTAAAAAATATATACTCACCTAGGTCCTCATGATCACAGTTCAGCCGCTGGCGCTCCACAGCAGTAGCAGGATGTAGTGTCACACATTGCTGGTCTGTGTAGGAGGAGGAGAACAGCAGATTCCCAGCCGCACCGCTCCTCCCCATACACAGACCAGCAGTGTGATATGTGACACTACATCCTGCTGCTGCTGTGGAGCCAGGTCCATATTTAGATTTGATGCTGCCCTCTGCACTTTAGTGCCAGCTTCCTCCCCCCAATGAAGTCCATAGCTGATGGTAAAATGCTCCCTAGGCCTTCACTCATCGCTCAGGACTCCCTCATACACTTGGACAATTAAAGGACTGACCTGTTCCGTGTGTTCCTGTGTTGGTCCCATGTTCTTATGTGCCCGCATTGCTGCGAAAAATGTTTATTATATACAAACGGAGGCGTTACCATTACACCTAGAGGCTCCGCCCTCTCTGTAACTGCCCCGCCCTCTGCACTTTAACATTGCCTGGTGGGATGACATTTTCACTGCCAGGCCCTGTCAAAGTAGAGACATCAGAGCCTCTAGGTGTAATGGTAACACCCCCGTTGCTCCTAGAGGCTCATTTGCATATATTCAAATATTCAATTTTTTCTCAATAATGCAGCATATATGAACATGGGCCCAACACAGACTGGGTGGCTTTAGCTCTGCCCTAGCCATTTTACAGGCTAAAGCATGTCCATTAGTGCCAGTGACATCCCCGGGCTCACTGGCACCCCCAAATAGTATCGCCAGTGGTAATAAGGCTCCCTACAGTGCCCTCAGTACTAGTAAGGCCTCCCTATAGGGCACCTCTTATAATCTATAAGGCACTTCTATAGAGCCCTCTGTAGTAGTAATGCCCTCCACCACTGCCCACAGTATTTATAATGTTCCCTGCAGTGCCTCCTGTAATTATAATACCTCCTGCCGTGCCCCCCGGAGTTATAATCATCTCTGTAGTGTCCCCATAAATTATAATGCCCGTCCTCTCCCTCCATTCTTCTATACCAAGTAGTCCCATGTTAATAACACCAGTCGGCTCTCCCCAGTCTTCTATACCATGAAGTCCCATGTAAATAACACCAGTCGGCTCTCCCCAGTCTTCTATACCATGCAGTCCCATGTAAAAAACACCAGTCGGCTCTCCCCAGTCTTCTATATGATGCAGTCCCATGTAAATAACCTATCCTCCTTGCAGTCTTCTATACCATGCGGTCCCATGTAAATAACACCAGTCCTCTCCCTCCAGTCCCATGTAAATAACCTCTTCCTTACAGTTCTCTATAACATACAGTCCCATGTAAATAACTTAAATCCCCTCCTTCACCCCCCTCCAACACATAGTCCCATATAAATAATATCACTCCTTACCCTCCAGTCTTCTAAAATATCCAGTCCCATGTAAATAACGCCAGTCATCTCCCTCCAATCTTCTATAACATACAGTCCCATGTAAAAAAACATAATCGATTACCTACCAGAAACCCCATACAATCGGTTTAGTACCCTCCAGCGACGAGAAGTCTACTGGATGTACCAACTAGATACCCTTGCGCCACAAATAAATGAGACCATCTTCTAGGGTAATTTATTTCTCTTCCTTTTCCCTTTTTTACTAAACATTTTTTCACTAATAATTAATATCTAGTTATATTTTACCAATAGGATTCCACCAAGAATAATTTTTATATTCACATAATGGACTTACACACCAGAATTTTTTATGATATTATATAACCTGCTTCCGACTCCTGCTGACAGCGCCATCCTAAAGGTTCAGTTTCTTTCTTCTTCTGCATCGATACCTCCCACTAAGCAGGGAGGAAGTATAATGGGGAGAACCACATCTCCCAGCATTTCTCTGACACTTACATTCATTTCATGGCATCACAGGTCTCCAATGCTGAGCGCTGCCTCTTTCTGCACTGGTCAGTCACATGACGGTGACCTCATCACAGGTCCTACCTCCACTTCCACTGCTGAAAAGATCACATGACTATGATGTCATCGAAGGTCCTTCAGCTATGGAGTGTAGACACAAACGGGCAGCAGATTCGCAGTGAGTGCTAATCAGACGCCCCCTCCCAAAATAAAAAACCCAGCCCCTCCCGACCTCCACACCAAGGTGCCCAGGTCACCCTGTTGGCAGAGGTAGGGAATGAAAAATATGATAAGCTAAAAAAAATAAACGCTTCTGCTGAGCTCAACCAGCTGCACAGGCGGTATGTCCGCCCCTGGTGTGAACAACGTCATCTGTAGGTGTCACCCGAGAACAGATGATATGATTGGTAGAATGTGGAGGGGAGGAGAGCAATCGCCCGAATACTTCATTACCCCGAGGCCAGCAAGGTGCATCAAGACAAGGCCCCGTCCCTTGGCACACTGAGGCCCTGATTTGCGTAAAAAAAAATCACAGTATTTTTTCTCCGATTTTCACAAGACGGATATCATTTTAATCAGCAGGATAGACCCTACCGGGTAGTATACTTGGTTTAACAGGTTTGTTCCCCTCTCCTCCATTCCTCTCTGTTATTTTTTGCCTTTTTTATTGGTGTTCCTTATGATAAAACGAATGCTGCAGGCAATATTTTACCTCGGTACGCTCTTGGCAGCTTCGTAGGTTCACAAGTCCATTTTGCCTTTTAATTATAAGGGTACACATTTAATCACTGCTCAAACAGAGCCAGGGCGCTGCTTATCTAAGCTCTCGGATGTCTATTTTTTTGGCCGTAGCTCTTTTTGTTAAGTAATATACAGTGGAATGAAGTTTACTGCATGTCACTGTTATCCTCTTGAGATGTTATGGGCACCACTTAATCTCACATATAGTTCTTTATTGCGCCACATCTTTGTGGCATTGAGAATCACCTGTGACTCTGGGGATAAAGACTAACATCCACCATTGTTTACAGCAACGATATTGAAGCGGTGACACCATTATTCTCCATGAGGGTGGCCAGAAACTGGCACCTATAAAGAGGTAACTTCATTATGGGATGTCATCTCACCACAGACAACCTCAATAGCAGAGCTGTGGTGGAGATTCATCTGGGCCCTTAAAATGTGTATCGTACTAGGTGCAGCCAGTATGACCAGCTGAGGAACATCACTGTAGAATACAGATATAGTCAAGTAGGGGTTGTCTTTACAGCTTACGTAGTCATTTAGTATTAATCATGGGCATATCACAATATTATCAGGAGCTCGGAACTGAACAAGTCATTATGATGCTCTAAAGGGTAATAAGGATTCAGCTTTGCTATGTCTCTTCATGCCACAGCTTTTTCAGAACCTCTTTTGGAAGAAATATAACTGGTAGGCATGGGGCTCTCAGTAAATGCAGAGGAAAAATATTTTCATATGTGTCCCCAAAACTCACCCTCCTCATGATTATCTGTCTGGCTGTAAGACAGCTGGCTGATGAAGAGGCTTCCCTCGTCATCTGTAATAGTAGACCAGAAACATTAAAACATTAAAGTCACCCCTTTTCTTAACCTTCACCCAGACAAAAATGAAGGGTATTAAGAGAACATTAACTCCATGTTCACTGCAAGAACAGTAAATACAAAGGTAAACATTTCTTCTGGATTTGTCCCTAAAAAAATCAAACACCCCCCCCCCCCCCCCCTCTTCAGAATGATGTGTCTGGTTGTAAGACAACTGGCCGATGAAGAAGCCTCCCCCATTGCTTTGTCTGAAATAGGAGACCAGAAGCATTAAAAAGACCCATCCCTTTCCTTAAACCTCACCTGGTCAGTCAAAAATGGAAGGGATCAAGAGAAGATTAGCCCTGTGTTCTCTTCAGGATTTTGACAAGGCTTTATGCTACAGACAAAGAGTGGAGCCAACTTTTAATCACTTATTTTTTAGGTGCTTTTGGAGTGAAGAGGTTATGCAGCAGCTATGGTGTGTTCTTCCCACTCTTTTGAAGATTGTGAGAACGAGGTCTTTACCTATATCAATCAACAAATGGGTCCAGTGGAACAGCCATAATTTTCCTATAGGTGCAGGTCCTACCCCTGGGTAGGACCTTCACCTCAGCTACTTTCTGAAGTCACATAGCAGCAAATGGAGAGGACAATGCGCATGCAAAGCATGGGGTCCTGTTCATGAGATAGAAGCTGGTCCTCAAAGTTTGATCCACACCTGTCAGACATTTATGACATATCCTTTTAGTATGTCAATAATGTCCAGATGCTACACCCCTTTTAATTCTCATATCTTTACAATTTACCATACAGCATGCCCCTATGTAGTGGTGGTGCCTTTGCACATGCTTTATGTAACCTGTTACATGACTAGGCTTTTGCAGCATCCCAAGTGTTAAGCAGTGAGTACTGTGAAGCATGTGAGCTTCATTGAGTCCACTGACGCAGTTTGCAGCCGTAATTAGCTAACAGAATCATATTGATTGTCTGAGGCTGCTAATTACCACCAAACAGGTTCTATGCTGTGCTCACACTTCTGAGTATAAAAATAACCTGCCCGAGAAAGCAGATAGAACGTATAGATTGGCAGTCGCAACTTATGGTTCTGCTCAAAAATCTTCATCTAGGAAGTTCATATCAAAACTAGACTGAGCAACAGTGGTTTCACCTAAGGGAATTGATTAGGTGCTTAACTCAATTTTCCATCCTTCAAACGCAAGATCACAATTGGACTATGATTGGATGCCATAGGCAACCTTCCGGTTTTACTTGACCCCCCCATGGTGTGACTACGTGGGCTCCAAATCAAAGCCTTATTACACACAGACTAGAATAAAGTCTATCCAACAGTATGACAAGAACTATAAATACTAGTAGCTAAATTGTTGTATTATTCAAAGCAGTTTTATTCAATGAGCTAAAGGTGGTCAACGGAACATCTAAAACATCTACTCCATCCACCATCTTTAGTCAAGTAGAATCGTGGCAGTCATTGTAGCTTTCATTGTAATGAGCAGGGAGCAAGATGGTTGTAGCAGGACTTGTTCAACTCTACTGTTATGGGTTGTCCATATTTAGAGATGAAACTGATGATACAGTGCAGCCATTTTTCAGACAGGAACATCTGGCTACACTATATTACTTTGCTCTTATGGTGGATCCAAAGCATGGTCCATGTGGATAAGTCTGACTCTAGGCAAGTGTTCCTTCTTATTAGTGCTATTGTTGTAGTAATATACATAGAGGTTGTAACCCTAGACCTCCTTCAGGTTATGGTGTGCGCATGTTCCCTCTGGCCCTCGGGCCAGTGCGCACTCTACTCTTCACCAACTAATAGCTGGCAACCCTGGAGTACATAACATTCTGGTTTAAAGACTCTCATATTAAAGAAGTAACTGAGAGTCTTCAGCATTTTACCGAGCACTAAAGACGCTTGAGTGTAACAAGTCAGAAAGGCAGGGTAATGGACAGTGATAGTTGGGCCACATGTCCACTGAGGTAGTGACAAGAGGCACACAGATGTCTTCTGCAGAATGAAGACAGATTTGTCATGGCAATGCTGTTAGAGTTTTACTAAGAAGTCTATTTGTACCCTATTTTTTTGTAGACATCATCTATCTCTAATGAAGTATATTACAAAAATGTTTAACATCTATGTCCCTACACAATATTAAAAATAAACTGAAATGACAATTACACTTTAAGGCGCCTTTCTCTTTTGAAAGGTGCCTGAGCAATAGGTTCCATAGCTTGTGAAGTTCTGACTTTTGCCAATATTGACCCTTTGCTGTCTGCCCTGGTCTCATTTACCGTATAGCACCTGCTACACCTGCTCTGACCTCAGCATGTCTCTGACTACAATTTTGCCTGACCCCCTGAGTGCTCTGCACCAGTGTCTCTGACCCCTGTCGGCCTGCTGTCAATCTCACAAAAACTACTCCAGGAGGTAGTGGCCTGGTGGTTCCCCTGCATTAAAGTCAAAATCACTATACTGGGGTTAAAGAGTGAAAACCAGGGAGATACAGATTTATCCAAATGCCCTTAGGAGTATCAGTTCAAATCTGTTTGTTGACAAAGTGGTTCCACATCCACTGCATTGTGTCTACTATATGTAACCCTCACAACCCAAAAACCTGACAAATGTCAACCATGGACTTACTGCAGTTGATAAATGAGATTAAACACAGTTGTGGTAGGGGCTGAGGTGTACATTGGCGTGGAGTCGGGAGGGATGCCTATCACCCTCCGAGATCTATCTGGCTGAACTGTGCCTGGAGCCAGTGCGGGGTAGGCCTGAATAAGTGGGCCACCCAAGAGAGTGGAATGAAAGAAGAAGGGTCGGGAGGGTGGGGCATGAAGCAACCGTCCTCAGGGTGAGGACGCGTGAGAAATATATAGTCAGCAGCCCCGCCCACAAATACAGGCTGTAACCAGCCTTAATACTTGTGGTAGGGGCTGAGGTGTACATTGGCGTGGAGTCGGGAGGGATGCCTATCACCCTCCGAGATCTATCTGGCTGAACTGTGCCTGGAGCCAGTGCGGGGTAGGCCTGAATAAGTGGGCAAGAAGAGTACCCACGCTGTAGGAGGGAAATGGTTAATCGGGCCGACCGACGTGGGAGGTAACAAGGGCCTGAGTGATTCAGGCCGGAGCTGGGCTGATAAATGACCTGAGCGATTCGGGAAGGCACAGGGTAGTTAGAGCCGTGACGGGTCAGGAGACGGCGGAAGAGCAAGCTTGGGTGGTCCAGGATGAGAGAGGCAACGTGGGCCTGGGCGATCCAGGATGAGAGAGGCAACGTGGGCCTGGGCGACCAAGGATGACTGAAGTAGAGCGGGTCTGGGTGATCCAGGATGACAGAGACCGAGCGAGCCTGGGCGATCCAGGAGGATAGAGGGAGAGCGAGCCTGGGCGATCCAGCATGACCGAGGTAGGGCGAGACTAGGGGATCCTAGACGACGGAGGCAGAGCGAGCCTGGATGACAGAGTGGCAGAGTGAGCCCGGGCGGCAGAGCGAACCTGGGCGATCCAGGATGGCAGGGGCAGACCGAGCCTGGGCGATCCAGGATGACAGGAGCAGGGCGAGCCTGGGCGATCCAGGATGACAGGAGCAGGGCGAGCCTGGGCGATCCAGGATGACAGGAGCAGGGCGAGCCTGGGCGATCCAGGATGACAGGAGCAGGGCGAGCCTGGGCGATCCAGGATGACAGGAGCAGGGCGAGCCTGGGCGATCCAGGATGACAGGAGCAGGGCGAGCCTGGGCGATCCAGGATGACAGGAGCAGGGCGAGCCTGGGCGATCCAGGATGACAGGAGCAGGGCGAGCCTGGGCGATCCAGGATGACAGGAGCAGGGCGAGCCTGGACGATCCAGGATGACAGGAGCAGGGCGAGCCTGGGCGATCCAGGATGACAGGAGCAGGGCGAGCCTGGGCGATCCAGGATGACAGGAGCAGGGCGAGCCTGGGCGATCCAGGATGACAGGAGCAGGGCGAGCCTGGGCGATCCAGGATGACAGGAGCAGGGCGAGCCTGGGCGATCCAGGATGACAGGAGCAGGGCGAGCCTGGGCGATCCAGGATGACAGGAGCAGAGCGAGCCTGGGCGATCCAGGATGACAGGAGCAGGGCGAGCCTGGGCGATCCAGGATGACAGGAGCAGGGCGAGCCTGGGCGATCCAGGATGACAGGAGCAGGGCGAGCCTGGGCGATCCAGGATGACAGGAGCAGGGCGAGCCTGGGCGATCCAGGATGACAGGAGCAGGGCGAGCCTGGGCGATCCAGGATGACAGGAGCAGAGCGAGCCTGGGCGATCCAGGATGACAGGAGCAGAGCGAGCCTGGGCGATCCAGGATGACAGGAGCAGAGCGAGCCTGGGCGATCCAGGATGACAGGAGCAAAGCGAGCCTGGGCGATCCAGGATGACAGGAGCGGAGCGAGCCTGGGCGATCCAGAATGACAGGAGCAGAGCGAGCCTGGGCGATCCAGGATGACAGGAGCAGAGCGAGCCTGGGCGATCCAGGAAGACAGGAGCAGAGTGAGCCTGGGCGATCCAGGACGACAGGGAAGACAGACAAAGGA
Organism: Bufo gargarizans; assembly: GCF_014858855.1. Lineage (NCBI taxonomy): Eukaryota > Metazoa > Chordata > Amphibia > Anura > Bufonidae > Bufo > Bufo gargarizans. The sequence goes on from NC_058090.1 coordinate 82,660,480, forward strand.
CGTATGCATGATACCTGAAGAATCCGGGAAGCTGATGAGCAGCTACCTCTGAACGGGAGGACTGAACCGCAGCCCTGTTTGTTATAAGAAAAGATTGCCCAAAATGGTACGTTAGGAAGCCGGAAAAAGGCACAGCAACAAAACCCCACGACTAAACAACATCCATGGAGTTAGCTACCCCGGAGGGGATGACCTGTGTTACATCTGGCAGCAGCAGTGGGAGGTGCAGTTTCTGGTTCCAGTCGAGGAGGCATAGAACGAATGTGCAGCGATTGAAAGGCACTTGTGGGACTAGGGGTCCACTGTAGGTTCGAACCTACTTAACCTGGGCCAGCAGTAGCACAGACGATTGGAACCAGAACCGCAGTTCCAGACCCCGCAGCAGCGTCCGCGAGGCAGTACCTTAAAGATCACCCCGGTGTCCGGTCTGTCCGCTGCGTTCCTAAAGCTTCTTTTCTCTTCCCCCTTTTTTATTTTTTATTTTTAATTTTTTTTTACCGGAATGGAGAAACAGGCCGGCCAGCCCCGTGCCAGCCAACCAAGGCTTCTCGGCTGGAATGTCCCGCAAAACAAATGAAAAATAGAAAACAATACATGCAATTATACCTAATTACAGTTGTGGATGCCCCCAGGTGTACTAAAGAAGAACTTGTACCACTTAGATTTAATATTGTCATTAATCTTAAACATCGCCTTAGGAGAGCAGGGAAGAGCAGGAAGATACAGGACCGGAGGACCGGGCGGCGAGCAAGGAAGGGTGACAGGGGCAGGATGGCCTGGGCGAACCGGGATGACAGAGGCAGAACGGGCCTGGGCGATCCAGGATGACAGAGGCAGAATGAGCCTGGGCGATCCAGGAAAACTACGGATGATGAGGGAGAGCAAGATAAGAAGCATGGAAAAACAGACAAAAACATGTGTGCGTGATACCTGAAGAAATTCCGGAAGCTGAACCGCTACTTGGCTGAAACGGGAAGACCGGATATCAGACGGTACTGCAGCCCTGTAAAGAGGAGGCTCCCCCCGCCTGTTCATGATGGAAAAACTTATCAGCACTCAAGTATGGGCAATAAGCAATAATCAGCACCCAGGTGCAACACGGCGGTGCCACACGCATGTGCACAGAAGGGGCGGCGCGGGACAGTTCGCGCCAACCCTGAGCATGGGAGGGCGGCACTACAGCGGTGCCACACGCGGCGCCCAGGAGGGTGGCAGACACAGCCGCCGACACGTGTGCACAGGAGGGCGGTTACCATTCATATAAATAAAGTGCTAGTGCAATCACATATAAAGACACGGTACAATCAGTGCATATACAAAGTGCTATCCTGTCCACAAAGTAGCGTCACAGAGCCAGATTAACGACCCTGGATCCTACGGACACTATCAAGCACACTACTTTCTAAATTATCGTACAATCAGCAAAAAGCTAGGGCGGTAGACATACGGCGGATGCACAGGTGCAGGAGGCGGCATGGCGGGTGTCGCAGACATGCGCACAGGAGAGCGGCCGAACCCGGCCGAGCCGTAAAAACGTGGTGTAATGCACCTGCCTGCTGGTCGCACAAAATCAAGCAGAGACATTTTTATTTTTTCTCTTCTTTTTTCTTTTTTTTTTTTTTTTTAACATTTCCATCTTGGGGCATATACACTTTATGGCTAGCTGGTTGATTAAACCGAATATGGCGCCAAAGACAGTGTTGAAACGTCACTTCCGGTCCGCGTGTGTCCATGCGTTCCAACGTGGAACGCAAACCGGAAGTGAGGACTGAAACTAGAGGACCAAGGGGACGTTAGCACTCTGATCCACGAGGACCTGGAAAATGTAAGACACCTTTGGTTTGACTCATGTTTTCGCTTGTGATTATTCTGCTGAAGGACGCAAGCTTGACCGCCGGCAGGTTTTACTTACGCACGTACGTTAACCGGCGGCCGTGGAGTGACGTCACCCCCAGAACTCCGCCCACTGGAACGCAAGTGGCAGAGCTACGGGGAAAAAGGCATCCGTAGACCTAAAATAAAGGAGACCTAAAATAAAGGATAAAGGGTAAAAATAAATAAACGATACATCTGCTACCTGAGTGAGGGATCCGGTGCGCGCCCCACGCTGGAACGCCCGCCGGGCAGGTGACCGAGGGCCCGGGCCCGGCTGGATTCCGGCGCGCGCTCCAAGCTGGAACGCACGCCGAACACATGACCGGAAGCCCAGGCCCGGCCAAGAAGCTCCGGCGCACGCCCCCCGCCGGAACGCACGCCGGCCCGGGACAGCGCCCAACCCAGAGGACGGGTGGGACCCAGGGAGGAGGAGTACGTAACCGTCGCTCGGAGGAGCCCCGGAAGTGACGCGCTGCGAACCGGAAGTGACGGCCGGACCATGGAAGCTGCATGAAGCAACCGTCCTCAGGGTGAGGACGCGTGAGAAATATATAGTCAGCAGCCCCGCCCACAAATACAGGCTGTAACCAGCCTTAATACTAGTCAAAAAATGTACAGTGACCTTAGATGAGAATTTAACAAAATGTTGACCAAGAGTAGATTCCAATTTCATGACCTCAAATAAACCTGTACATTTCTCTCTCAACATACTGTATATTGAGTGCCATTTAAAGTAATTTCAAGTTGACTTGGTATCTCCTAATTAGCTAAGATAATATGCAAGTTCTTTCTTACAATTTAAGTACCTTTTGTGCATTATATCTAAAACCCAAAAGGCAGAGCCTTGTAATAACTGTGACTGGAGCCAATGAAGTAGAGGGAAGGCTAGAATTATCTCATCAGGACAATGCACTGGCCTATGTAGACCATATCTTCTCTCCACAGACCTCAAATTCAAACCAAGCAAGCAAAGGAGAACCAAAGCAGTTCAAGGGCTCCCCACAAGGGATCTAGGACAGACCTAACAAGTCAACTAAGGGCTGGACCCTTTTGTCCCAATAAGATTGGTTGTGACGCACATGGTTTGGGCCCAGAAACTCTTTACCAATAATAGCAAGAGATGCCCCTTAAAATTTCCAAATCTCATCATAGTGAAGTCCTTAGTAAATGTGTTTGATGAAGTTAATGCCCAGAACATTTAGAAACGTGTTACTTGTCGCATAGTGTATTTTCTCCTTGAGGACCCAAAAAAATAAATAAGATTATGGCACTTTGAGATCTGATGCTGATTTCCCATGATGGAGGTTAGGAGAACAAGGTTTTTCCTTAAGACAGATTCTAGAAATAAAACTCAATATCAACATGACATGAGAACTTGGTCTCGTAAAACAGAAGAACTTGGCATTTCCCTTTGTCTTCGAAAAGTAATATGCATATAACAAATACATTTCTGGGAGCACAATGAATATGAAGCAGAGATTTCTAACCTTTCCTCGGTCACTCACAGCTGGAAATAAAAGGTTTATTTCAATTTAAATAGAGTACACTCCAGGAAAGCACTGTCAATATTATTCATTAGTTGTAAAAGCTGCAAAAACCCTACAATAAGTCTGGCTCTAGCTATCGATGTGCACACAGCCATGCATGACCCACTGACTTTTGCTTAAACAAGTGTCTAATGAGAGATCAGTACAATCTGTGAACACGGTGTATTACTGTACAATGACAGCTAAAAGGTAAGAGTCTGTGGGGGCAATGGGAAAATATCTGCCTCTTCCATCTTAATTTGTCAATCAAGATTCTTCAATTGGCCATAGGCACACAGAATATTAATCTGATATGACCAGTAGTGACCATTCATGGTCATCCTTTACATAATTTTTTTCATTATTTTTGGCAATTTGCTCTTTAAAATCCCTACTTATTGCACATGTTGATGCCTTCATGAGAACATAGGTTTGCTGTCAGCAATGCAAGCTTGTTGCACCTAGAAGAAACCCCTTTAGACTCCCTTAGAACCATGAGGTTCTATGGAACCCAAATCAAAAACTTCTGCATTGTTTAGATTTAGCCACCACTGAAGACCTCCATGAGTCAAGAGAGCATGAAGCCTCTTCTCGACTATGGGGATTTATACTAGAGATGAGCGAATTTTTCAAAAATTTGATTCGGCCAGTTCGCTGAATTTTTCAAAAAAATTTGGTTCGATCCCAATTTATTTGTGTCGAATCGCGTTAACAAAATGGCTATTTCCTGTCTGCAGAGAGCCTTTATAGTGGTGTAGAACACTGTGCCTTGCAGTAACACACATAGGGAGTCTGCTGTGGTAGTGAAATAATACTGTGAGCCCGTATGACATGCAGATGACAGGGGTCCCTCTTAGAATCTCTGCAGACTTCATTCATTTGGGCAGTCACGGGGCCAAAACTGACCAAATAACTCAAGTATGAACTCAGCCTTACAGGTCGATGTTAGTACCAAGGAGAAGCGCACTCCTTTTACACCGTCGTCAGCTGATTCCACATAGATGTCTACAGAACCTGTTCTATTAAACACTTATACAAGTAGAGCCCCCCCCCCCCCCTCCCGACAGAGTGGAGAGGGTGTCAGCAGTAAGTTTGTGTTGACGTCACTGGTTAATTTTCCCTTCCTCTGATCCATCAGAACAATAATCCCCAAAAAACTGATCCTGTCTGTGGAGCATACCCCTTCATTTGGTTAGTAATCCATCAGTATTTCTAAAGCAAAAAAAAACAGTGGAGTGGATCCAAAACAGAGATGACACGTGAATGGAATATTTGCGTGTCTTCTGTGTTTTGTACCCACTCCTGCTTTTGACTACCAAATCATAAACTAATTCTGATGCTAAATAGGGACCATATCATGCAGGCCTTACAGCCGTCACATAGACAGGATCCGTTGTGTGTCTCATTTTTTCTTCTTTCTGACAGATCAGAAGAAGGGTTAAATGATTGATGATGTCAGCCAGGCCGAAAGGCAAAATAGTGGCCCAGTCATGAAGTGGGGAGGGTGGAACAGCATGAGAAGTCCAGAGTGGCCCTATGACATAGTGTTGAGGCGGAAGCAGCAGGAGGAGACCACAAAGTGGCCCAATGACAGAGTCTGGAGGTGGCAGCAGCATCAGGAGGAGGCCACAGAGTGGCACAATAACAGTGTGCAGGTGGCAGCAGCAGCATTAGGAGGCCACAGAGTGTGGAGGTGGCGGAAGCAGCAACATCAGGAGGAGGCCACAGGGTAGCAAGGTGACATAGTGTAAAGGTGGCAGCAGCATCAGGAGACCACAAAGTGGCAAGGTGACATAGTGTGGAGGTGGCAGCAGCATCTGGAGACCACAGAGTGGCAAGTTGACATAGTGTGGAGGTGGCAGCAGCATCAGGAGACCACAAAGTGACCCCGTGACAGAGTGGGGAGGTGGGTGGCAATACCAGTACCAGCTGAATATGGTGGGTAAAAGAAGAAGCACTTGGCATCAGGCAAGTGGCAGCATCAAAATAGTAGCTGAGGAAGGTAGCCAGAAGAAACCGGTCTCTTTTTTTCAAGGTTTGGGTGAGGCGGCATGGATGATATAATAAGATGCATCAGGCATTGGTGGGTGGAAACCCTTGGCTGATCCACATCTAATTTATCTTTACAAAGGACAGTCTCTCCACATGGACAGGCGAGTTCTTCTTGGGGTAACCAAGGCCCCCGCCACACTAAACACCCGCTCTGATGCCACACTACTGGCCGAGCAGGACAGCTTTTTCCTGCCCAGTAGTCCAGTGTATCTTTAATGTGGGTTGGCAGGGTGCTGTCCAAGTATGCCACCACTTGCTAGTTCAGGTCCTGCTCCAGGTCTAGCTGCTGCTGCTGGACATCTGTAGTGTCCCACTCCAGGTGGATGGGAGCACTCCAAAATTGTCTGTGCCATCCTATGTCATTTTGCACAATTTATAGGGCTGTGACATCACAGGGCTGACTGGCTGCTGATTGGCTGCATGCATGGCATTATGGGTGATCCCGCTTTCCCAGAGTTTCTTGCTCCATGTCCTAACACGTGCAGCAGCCATTTGATATAATGTGATTCGTTACCACAAAGCGTGAGGAAAGTCCATTGAATTCCACTTCATCAACTTCAATTCGCTCATCTCTAATTGATAGCCTCAAAACCAGTAAATATTGTAATGGACAGTGGATCTGGACCCACTGTGCAAAAAAAAACGGTTGGCTTTGGGCTATTCCTAAGGGAATTGTCTTGGCGGTCCTCTGGTCTTCACCCTTTAACCCCTAGACAGTGATCTGGCCTCGTTGCAGGGCAGCCACCAGGCTGCTACCTCTTGAAATAATTCTGATGTGGTTGACAGCTAACCCACATGGTCAGATACGCTGGTGCAAGGAACCAAGGGTTCAGGCAATACTCATACCCAGTTAACAAGCTGAGGTTAGGGCAGGCAGAAAGAGTGCATATCCCTAAAACAATCTGAGGTCAGGGAAGGAGCAGAGAGTCAGTACAATAACCAGGCAGAACACAGGGCAGGTAGCGGAGAGTAAGAGTCAATAAACTGGCAGAGTTTGGTATGCTGGACACTAGCAAGCTAGGAATCTAAAGCTCAGACACTCTACCCTTGGGAAGGTGTCTTAAATACCCAAAGGTGGCCTGCAAAGGTTTGCAGTAATTGCACACTGGCCCTTTTAGAGCCTGGAGATGCACATACCATAAAAAATAAAAAAAAACAGGAAGAAGTATAGCAGTCTGGTACTGGCTCTGGCCTCCATTGTGGGACACTAAACTACAGTGGCCATCCCGCTACATGAAGGCATGTGAGATCTAGCGGGGACCGTGCCCTCCCCGGATAATGGAATGGTGGCGGATGCAGAGTTCCACTGTGACAAATAAACACTACTACAGTGCTTCTTAGTAATTCAACAATCCAACTACTTCTACACTGAGCATTATCGAAATTGCAGCATTAACTCCTACGCCTCCATACATTGTGCCACATGGCACCAAATTAGGGTACCAAGAGACAAGGCTTCCAGAAGGCAATATCTCCATTGTATGGCATCCAGTGGAGCTTGGCATTAGTTTTGTTTCTCACATACAGAAGAAAACTTGGTAAACCTTTGTATGAGGCACAAAGAGGTATACTCTTACCATACAGCTTGGAAGTTATACAGAGCTGCAATATGACCATGTGTATGATGTCTGATGTGCAGTGATGTACAACTTAGCATAAGGGTCCCTGGGCAATTAAAGATGATGCCTATACCTCAAGTTCCTCTTCACAGCAAAACACAATGTCAATTCCAGAAGGTCCCAGACCTCCTTAGAGTGAGGAGACTGATAGGTTGACTTGTCTCTAGCTTTGAAATAAACAAGATACTGCACAACAGTAATAGGGAGAGCAATACACGGGGCTAGGGTATTCCAGGCCTATTGATTTCTTTCCAGCTTTTTCCGTCCAGTATTGTAAACATCAATCAGAGCGCATGTAATTTTCTCACTGTCTCAGTGATTTTCTCCTTTGTCAACAGCCGTTCTCTTGTTCATTCTCTTCTGAGAAATGACAGAGTGGAATCATCCCATCACCCCACAGTCGGAGCAGACCACAATCATCCCTGTCAGGCTTATCTAATGGATATGTCCTGCTGGCTAACTGGTACCTAAGCAGCTTTGTGTATATTTACCAGAATTTGCAGTATATCGCGGGTCCTTTAGAGGTGAAAATGTTCTTTTCGTTTCATTGTGTACTGTTTTTGGTATCAGCCTTCCATAAAGTGTGTCACGAACCAGCGGGTGTGAACCCACTGTGCTATGTGACCATGCTACTCTAAGGGTATTGTCTAAGTGAACCCCTTGTTCTTCCCAGTACCCCTGATGGTGGGGATAGACTTTCCAGAGGGGAACACCAGGTAGCTCTTGAGGTGGATTGGCACATGAAGCAGCTTGTTCAGGGGGACCAGGGGGAACGAGTGCTAGGTACCAGAGGTACAGTTGAAGTCAGCAGGCCGATTCATAACCAGGATCGACAGTGCAGGACCGAAGGATCAGGCAGAGGTGAATCAAACAAGCAGTGGGTCAGAGCAGGTGGCATAGGTACAGGTCAGGCAATCTGGGTCAGCAACAGGAGAGTTGAGGCAAAGAAGGCAAGGATCAAACAAGTAGCAGAGTCCAGAAACATAAGCACAGGTCAGATATACAGGAACACAAGTAGAGACAATAGAAATCTTTGCAGTATACAAGGACCTTTGGGGCTTAGGCACCTGGGAAGGGGGCTGGACCACTTATATAGGTGCAGGAGGGCTAGGATTGGTCAGCATGGTCACATGTGCTAAACCTAAAAATCACAGCAAGAAGAACAAGCTGAAAGCATTCTGTGCCCAAGGCTGGAAGGAAATTGTGGAGCTGATTCCAGGAAGGATGAGGCCTGCAATGACAGAGCCCATAACTGCGGTGGTGAATGGGGAATCATCGGCAGCTTATCACCACCGAACACAGAGTCTGGGACCACGGCGGTAAGTAAGGGAACATCGGTGGACAGCAACCGCTGTTACAAAGTGATCACTGACATACAGTATGGCCTCCATGTCAATAAGCCAGAGCTGCAGGTGGATGTCACTTGCTGCTATGAACAATTACACTAGGTTAATTCACAAATAATTCATAGGCTTGGAAAGTATAGTTTGTAATTGGATTAAAAACTGGCTGAAGGACCGTGTCCATAGAGTTGTGGGCAATGATTCCTATTCAGAGTGGTCCCAGGTTATAAGTGGTGTACCCCAAGGTTCAGTGCTGGGCCCTCTATTATTTAATTTATTTACTAATGATATCGAGGACGGGATTAATGGCACCATATCTATTTTTACAGATGATACTAAGCTGTGTAGAACTGTACAGTCTATGGAAGATGTCCATAAACTACAAGATGACTTGAAGACTCTGAGTGATTGGGCATCAACTTGGCAAATGAGGTTCAATGTGGACAAATGTAAAGTTATGCATCTTGGTAGTAATAATCTCTGTGCTTAATATGTCCTAGGTCAGGGCTAGCCAATCTGCAGCTCTCCAGCTGTTGTAAAACTTCAACTAAGCCTGCTGTAGGCTGATAGCTGTAGGCAGACTGGGCATACTGGGAGTTGTAGTTCTGCAACAGCTGGAGAGCCGCAGGTTTGCCAGCCCTGTCCTAGGTGATTTAGCACTGGTAGAGTCACTTATAGAGAAGGATTTGGGTGTCCTTGTGGATGGTAGATTAAATTCCAGCATACAATGTCAGCTGCTTCTAAGGCCACCAGGATATTGTCATGCATTAAACGAGGCATGGACTCGCGGGGCAGAGATGTAATATTACCACTTTACAAAGCGTTGGTGCGGCCTCATCTGGAATATGCAGTCCAGTTCTGGACACCAGTCCATAGAAAGGACGCACTGCAGCTGGAAAAAGTACAGAGGAGAGCAACTAAACTGATAAGGGGCATGGAGGGTCTTAGTTATGAAGAAAGATTAAAAGAATTTAATTTATTTAGTCTTGAGAAGAGACGTCTAAGGGGGGGCATGATTAACCTGTACCAATATATAAATGGGCCACATAAAAATGACAGTGAAAAACTGTTCCATGTAAAATGCGCTCAAAAGACAAGGGGGAACTGCCTCCGATTGGAGAGAAAAAAGCCCAGTCTCCGGAAGCATCAAAGCTTCTTTACTGTAAGAACTATGAATCTGTGGAATAGACTTCCTCAGGACGTGGTCACTGCAGGAACAGTGGACAGTTTTAAAAAGGGTTTAGACGAATTCTTAAAAGTAAACAACATTAATGCTTATAGAAAAGTGTAGAAATCTGAGTCTCAATTCCTTCTGGGATTCGAATCCCCACCTATCCCTTGGTTGAACTCGATGGACTTATTTCTTTGTTTAACCGTATTAACTATGTAACTATGTATGGCCTGCATAGATTGACTGTAGGCTCTCAGAATCCAGGTACTCTTGATTCTCGCATACATCAAGAAAACCAGTGTCCATATCTTCTGATAGGCTCTACGATTGCTAGACAGTGAGAAGGAACATACAGATGGCTGTTAACCTATTTTAGAAGACCACCTCTTGCTAAGGGAGGTGTGCATGAAGTGCACCATTGTAACTTGATGTCTATGATGAAACCTCATAGATCCTGTAGACAACAGTTTTTTAGTTACCTCCTTAATATATTTACATATCTGCTGAACATCTACACTTGATTATGCAAATTAAGTGATCTGTAGTTTAGTCATTTCCATAGGTGATTGCTTACTTGGTTCTTAACATAAACAAGCTAAGTCAGCCATATCATGAGGAGTCAAATATTGTACTAAAACAACAAATAAATGATACAGTAGTCCTCAACAATTTCGTAGGTTACAAGCCTCTATCACATATGATTTTGGCCCTAGCACCAAGTTCTAGTAATGTTATGACATCCTTGGTGCCACTAAAGTACAATCATTTTGAGAGCTTTGAATAGCCACAGCCACAACTATGGGCCTATGAACCACATGTGGCTCCAAAGACACTGGTTGGGTTAAGGAACCCATGCATCTGCAATAGTTGTCACCCCCCCCCCCTCATGCACATGCACCTTTGTTCAAGCCTGCATGTGTTCTCAGTAAGGGAGACCCCTGGCATTGGCCTACTTATCTTTTTTGAGAACAGAAGGATTGGGAATTGAAATTCAACATGCCCAATTGTTTTTTCACCAAACATCATCTGTTGGGGGAGAGTCGGCACACCTCCATACATATAAAATAGTTTGACTAATCTGTCGAAATTAGTGGGTTTGGCTGTTTTTACTCTAATGTGTAAGGGCACCTTAACGCTGTGATGTCCCTGGGCCAACCATTGTGGGTGCTCCTGTACATACAAATCTTTAGGCCTTAGATTTAGGAGGAAATTACATTAAGGTTATGGTGCTGAGGGCCATTATTTTTATTAAGAATGGAACTTACGATTTATTTAATGGTCTTTTAGTGGTTGAGGAACCATCTGACGGCCATCTACTGGGTGGAAAGTGGAAGTTCTTCAGGTAAGGAGACAATTGATGATTGGAGGCAGTAGATAATTGAGGAAAACATGGACATTGAAAAGTCTGATCTGCTAAGTAACTGTCATTGTATAAAAACTATGTCCAGAATGTTCTAGGAAATGGACTAATTAATGGATCGGTGGAAATATAGTGAAGGAGGGGACGAGGGGGATGGGTGATGTCTTTGAGCACTGGCAAAGAAATTAATTAAACTTTATTAAAAAGCAACGGTTGAATGGAGGATCATGAGGAGCCATGGAACCGTCTTTGCATTAATTAGGAACACTGATTTATTTGCCAGAGAATCAAGCACTGGTTCTGGGAAGTCAAAGAATGATGAGAGTTGCTACTAAGTTGAAAACTTTTAGAATTTTTATATTTAGAAGTTACAGTCTGGTCTAAATGTATTATCATTGGTTTAAGGGGGTAGACTAGAAACTGTTGGGTTGTTTGAGATTAGAAAAAAGGGTCTCCATTTCCAGAAACACTGCCACTGTTATCCACAGGCTGTCTTTAGTATTGCAGTTCAACCCCATTTAAGTGAATGGAGCTGAGACCTGGCCTGTGAGAAAGATTGGTGCTGTTTCTCATCTCATAAAATCCTTTTAACAGGCTGAGTCAATGTCCATGCTCCACATTAAGGCCAGGAGATGTGCTCATGAGTTTGACTGAGATGAATGTTGGTTTAGCTCTCACCAACTACACATGGATCGCTTAGCTTAAATGCACCCTTCACTTTCTAAAAGAACAGCCTAGTGGGCACTAAACTGGGAAAACCCAAACCCCTCATGAGTTACCTTAGCACCATGTTTCATTAACCCCCCCACCGGTCTACTGATCATGAGTACAGATTATCAAATTTTTCAAAAATTCGATTCGCCGGTTCGTCGAATGTTTTTAGAAAAATTTGTTTTGATCCGAATATTTCCTGGCTGCAGAGAGCCTTTATAGTGGTGTAGAACACTGTGCCTTGCAGTAACACGCATAGGGAGTCTGCTGCGGTAGTGAAATAATACTGTGAGTCAGTATGAGATGCAGGTGACAGGCGTCACTCTTAGAATCTCTGCACCCTTCACTTAGGCTACTTTCACACTAGCGGCACGGACCTCTGGTAGGCTGTTCCGTCAGATCCGTCTTGCCGCTAGTGACCATTTGCTCCCGGACTGCCGCTCCGTCCCCATTGACTAAAATGGGGGCGGAGTTCTGGCTGAGGCACGGCAGCTCACGGCGAGAGGCTGCTGGAATAAAACTACGACATATCCAACATTTATTCCGGCAGCCTCTAGCCGCGCTCTGCCATGCCTCTGCCGGACCTCCGCCCCACCCCCATTATAGTCAATTGGGATGGAGCGGCAGTCCGGGGGCAAATGGTCACTAGCGGCAGGACGGATCCGACAGGCTGTTTACCCGACGGAACAGCCTGTCGGAGGTCCGTGCCGCTAGTGTGAAAGTAGCCTTATTTGGGCAGTCACGGGGCTAAAACTGACCAAATAAGTATGAACTCAGACTTACAGGTCGATGTTAGCGCCAAGAAAAAGTGCACTCCTTGTACACCTTCAGCAGCTGATTCCACATAGATGTCTACAGAACCTGTTCCATTAAACGCGTATAAGTAGAGCCCCCCGACAGAGTGGAGAGGGTGTCAGCAGTAAGTTTGTGTTGACGTCACTGATTAATTCGCTCTTCATCTGATCCGTCAGAACAATAACCCACAAAAATGGATCCTGTCTATGGAGCATCTGCCTTCACTCGGTCAGCATTTGGTCCGTAATCCATCAGTATTGGTAATGCCCAAAAAAAACAGAAGTGGATCCAAAACAGAGATGACACGTGAAGGGAATATTTCCATGTCTTCTGTGTTTTGTACCCACTCCTGCTTTTGGCTACCAAACCATAAGCCAATTCTGATGGGACCATACAGGCCTTACAGCTGCTACACAGACAGGATCTGTTGTGCGTCTCATTTTTCCTTCCTTCTGACAGATCAGAAGAAAGGTCAAATAAATGATGATTTCAGCCAGGCCGAAAGCCAAAATAGTGGTCCAGTCATGAAGTGGGGAGGGTGGGAACAGCATGAGAAGTCCACAGGGTGGATCTATGACATAGTGGTGAGGTGGAAGCAGCATGGGGAGACCACAGAGTGGCCCAATGACAGGGTCTGAAGGTGAAAGTAGTATGTGGAGACCACCGAGTGGCACAATGACAGACTCTGGAGGTGGCAGCAGTATGAAGAGGCCACCGAGTGGCACAATGACACAGTCTGGAGTTGGCAGCATCAGGAGAAGGCCACCGAGCGGCACAATGACAGAGTCTGAAGGTGGCAGCAGTATGAAGAAGCCACCGAGTGGCACAATAACAGAGTCTGGAAGTGGCAGCATAAGGAGAAGGCCACCGAGTGGCACAATTACAGAGTCTGGAGGTGGCGGCAGCATAAAGAGACCACAGAGTGGCCTAATGACAAAGCGTGGAGGTGGCAGCAGCATCAGGAGGAGGACACAGAGTGGCACAATGACCGAGTCTGGAGGTGGCGACAGCAGCAGCATCAGGAGGATACCACAGAGTTGCAATGTGACATAGTGTGGAGATGGCAGCAGCAGCATCAGGATACAACAGAGTGGCAAGGTGACATAGTGTGGAGATGGCAGCAGCATCAGGATACCACAGAGTGTGAAGGTAACATAGTTTGGAAATGGCAGCAGCATCAGGAAACCACAAAGTGACCCGGTGGGTGGCAATACCATTCCCCGCAGACAAAGATGGGTGAAAGAAGGAGCACTTGGCATAAGATGTGTGGCTTCAGGCAGGTGGCAGCATCAAAATAGTAGCTGAGGCAGGTAGCCGGTCTCTTTTTTTCAAGGTTTGGGTGAGGTGGCATGGATGATATAATCATATGCATCAGGCATTGGTGGGTGGAAACCCTGGCTGATCCACATCTTATTCATCTTTACAAAGGTCAGTCTCTCCACATTTTGGGTGGACAGTCAAGTTCTTCTTGGGGTAACTATGGCCCCCACCGCACTAAACACCCGCTCTGATGCCACACTACTGGCCGGGCAGGACAGCTTTTCCAGGGCAAACTCTGTTAGTTGCGGCCACAAATCCAGTTTGGCTGCCTAGTAGTCCAGCGGATCTTCAATGTGGGTTGGCAGGGTGCTGTCCCTGGCACCACCTGCTGCTTCAGGTCCTGTTCCAGGTCTACCTGCTGCTGCTGGTAAGTAGTTTCTTCACTATGTGGGTGAAGAAAGCTACTCATCAATGACTGTAGGCTGCTGCTGATGCAGCTGGTACTGCTCTTGAGATCCCCCCCCCCCCAGCAGCCATGGCAGTGGAATGTAAGCGCAGAGGGCCCCCCTGGTCAGACCTGCGAGAGGATGGACGATGGCGCAGATAGGCAGCAGCCAACTGACTACATAGGATGTCTCTGTAGTAGTTCAGTTTGTCCTCCCTCTCAGTGGGTGTAAAAAAATTTTATTTTTCACATCAGTCATGGGAAATCCCTTTCAAGTAAAAGAAAAAAATTTAAAATAGATATGAGAGGGGAATCGGGAACTGAGGTTTGGGTGCAATAGGTGTGTGGTCACGTCTGGTCCAAGAACATTTAGCCAAGAGATCAGGAGATATTGTATCTTCATAGAACTTTTTGATCTTAGCTTAGTTTTGTTACTTGGCAGACGTTGAGGCTTATTAAGGGCACAACCAGGATAGATATTCGTGAAATGCGCCGGAATAGCTAATGTGAACAGATGAGCTGAAGTTAAAAGGCTCAGGTTCGTTCTTCTGAGTTCCTCATGAGTAGAGTTGAGCGAACACCTGGATGTTCGGGTTCGAGAAGTTCGGCCGAACATCCCGGAAATGTTCGGGTTCGGGATCCGAACCCGATCCGAACTTCGTCCCGAACCCGAACCCCATTGAAGTCAATGGGGACCCGAACTTTTCGGCACTAAAAAGGCTGTAAAACAGCCCAGGAAAGAGCTAGAGGGCTGCAAAAGGCAGCAACATGTAGGTAAATCCCCTGCAAACAAATGTGGATAGGGAAATGAATTAAAATAAAAATTAAATAAATAAAAATTAACCAAAATCAATTGGAGAGAGGTTCCATAGCAGAGAATCTGGCTTCCCGTCACCCACCACTGGAACAGTCCATTCTCAGATATTTAGGCCCCGGCACCCAGGCAGAGGAGAGAGGTCCCGTAACAGAGAATCTGTCTTCATGTCAGCAGAGAATTAGTCTGCATGTCATAGCAGAGAATGAGGCTTCACGTCAGCCACCACTGCAACAGTCCATTGGCATATATTTAGGCCCAGCACCCAGGCAGAGGAGGGAGGTCCCGTAACAGAGAATCTGTCTTCATGTCAGCAGAGAATTAGTCTGCATGTCATAGCAGAGAATGAGGCTTCACGTCAGCCACCACTGCAACAGTCCATTGGCATATATTTAGGCCCAGTACCCAGGCAGAGGAGAGAGGTCCCGTAACAGACAATCTGGCTTCATGTCAGCAGAGAATCAGTCTTCATATCATAGCAGAGAATCAGGCTTCACGTCACCCACCACTGTAAGAGTCAATTTTCATAAATTTAGGCCCAGAACCCAGGCAGAGGAGAAAGGTCCCGTAACAGACAATCTGGCTTCATGTCAGCAGAGAATCAGTCTTCATATCATAGCAGAGAATCAGGCTTCACGTCACCCACCACTGTAAGAGTCAATTTTCATAAATTTAGGCCCAGAACCCAGGCAGAGGAGAAAGGTCCCGTAACAGACAATCTGGCTTCATGTCAGCAGAGAATCAGTCTTCATATCATAGCAGAGAATCAGGCTTCACGTCACCCACCACTGTAAGAGTCAATTTTCATAAATTTAGGCCCAGAACCCAGGCAGAGGAGAAAGGTCCCGTAACAGACAATCTGGCTTCATGTCAGCAGAGAATCAGTCTTCATATCATAGCAGAGAATCAGGCTTCACGTCACCCACCACTGTAAGAGTCAATTTTCATAAATTTAGGCCCAGAACCCAGGCAGAGGAGAAAGGTCCCGTAACAGACAATCTGGCTTCATGTCAGCAGAGAATCAGTCTTCATATCATAGCAGAGAATCAGGCTTCACGTCACCCACCACTGTAAGAGTCAATTTTCATAAATTTAGGCCCAGAACCCAGGCAGAGGAGAAAGGTCCCGTAACAGACAATCTGGCTTCATGTCAGCAGAGAATCAGTCTTCATATCATAGCAGAGAATCAGGCTTCACGTCACCCACCACTGTAAGAGTCAATTTTCATAAATTTAGGCCCAGAACCCAGGTAGAGGAGAAAGGTCCCGTAACAGACAATCTGGCTTCATGACAGCAGAGAATCAGTCTGCATGTCATAGCAGAGAATCAGGCTTCACGTCAGCCACCACTGCAACAGTCCATTGTCATAAATTTAGGCCCAGCACCCAGGCAGAGGAGAGAGGTCCCGTAACAGACAATCTGGCTTCATGTCAGCAGAGAATTAGTCTGCATGTCATAGCAGAGAATCAGGCTTCATGTCAGCCACCACTGCAACAGTCCATTGGCATATATTTAGGCCTAGCACACAGGCAGAGGAGAGGTTCATTCAACTTTGGGTAGCATCGCAATATAATGGTAAAATGAAAATAAAAATAGGATTGAATGAGGAAGTGCCCTGGAGTCCAATAATATATGGTTATGGGGAGGTAGTTAATGTCTAATCTGGACAAGGGACGGACAGGTCCTGTGGGATCCATGCCTGGTTCATTTTTATGAACGTCAGCTTGTCCACATTGGCTGTAGACAGGCGGCTGCGTTTGTCTGTAATGACGCCCCCTGCCGTGCTGAATACACGTTCAGACAAAACGCTGGCTGCCGGGCAGGCCAGCACCTCCAAGGCATAAAAGGCTAGCTCTGGCCACGTGGACAATTTAGAGACCCAGAAGTTGAATGGGGCCGAACCATCAGTCAGTACGTGGAGGGGTGTGCACACGTACTGTTCCACCATGTTAGTAAAATGTTGCCTCCTGCTAACACGTTGCGTATCAGGTGGTGGTGCAGTTAGCTGTGGCGTGTTGACAAAAGTTTTCCACATCTCTGCCATGCTAACCCTGCCCTCAGAGGAGCTGGCCGTGACACAGCTGCCTTGGCGACCTCTTGCTCCTCCTCTGCCTTGGCCTTGGGCTTCCACTTGTTCCCCTGTGACATTTGGGAATGCTCTCAGTAGCGCGTCTACCAACGTGCGCTTGTACTCGCGCATCTTCCTATCACGCTCCAGTGCAGGAAGTAAGGTGGGCACATTGTCTTTGTAGCGTGGATCCAGCAGGGTGGCAACCCAGTAGTCCGCACAGGTTAAAATGTGGGCAACTCTGCTGTCGTTGCGCAGGCACTGCAGCATGTAGTCGCTCATGTGTGCCAGGCTGCCCAGGGGTAAGGACAAGCTGTCCTCTGTGGGAGGCGTATCGTCATCGTCCTGCCTTTCCCCCCAGCCACGCACCAGTGATGGACCCGAGCTGCGTTGGGTGCCACCCCGCTGTGACCATGCTTCATCCTCATCCTCCTCCACCTCCTCCTCATCCTCGTCCTCCTCGTCCTCCAGTAGTGGGCCCTGGCTGGCCACATTTGTACCTGGCCTCTGCTGTTGCAAAAAACCTCCCTCTGAGTCACTTCGAAGAGACTGGCCTGAAAGTGCTAAAAATGACCCCTCTTCCTCATCCTCCTCCTCCTCCTCCTGGGCCACCTCCTGTTCCATCATCGCCCTAAGTGTTTTCTCAAGGAGACATAGAAGTGGTATTGTAACGCTGATAACGGTGTCATCGCCACTGGCCATGTTGGTGGAGTACTCGAAACAGCGCAACAGGGCACACAGGTCTCGCATGGAGGCCCAGTCATTGGTGGTGAAGTGGTGCTGTTCTGTAGTGCGACTGACCCGTGCGTGCTGCAGCTGAAACTCCACTATGGCCTGCTGCTGCTCGCACAGTCTGTCCAGCATGTGCAAGGTGGAGTTCCACCTGGTGGGCACGTCGCATATGAGGCGGTGAGCGGGAAGGCCGAAGTTACGCTGTAGCGCAGACAGGCGAGCAGCAGCAGGATGTGAACGCCGGAAGCGCGAACAGACGGCCCGCACTTTATGCAGCAGCTCTGACATGTCGGGGTAGTTGTGAATGAACTTCTGCACCACCAAATTCAGCACATGCGCCAAGCAAGGGATGTGCGTCAAATTGGCTAGTCCCAGAGCTGCAACGAGATTTCGCCCATTATCACACACCACCAGGCCGGGCTTGAGGCTCACCGGCAGCAACCACTCGTCGGTCTGTTGTTCTATACCCCGCCACAACTCCTGTGCGGTGTGGGGCCTGTCCCCCAAACATATGAGTTTCAGAATGGCCTGCTGACGTTTACCCCGGGCTGTGCTGAAGTTGGTGGTGAAGGTGTGTGGCTGACTGGATGAGCAGGTGGAAGAAGAGGAGGAGGAAGCCGAGAAGGAGGAGGTGGCAACAGGAGGCAAAGAATGTTGCCCTGCGATCCTTGGCGGCGGAAGGACGTGCGCCAAACAGCTCTCCGCCTGGGGCCCAGCTGCCACTACATTTACCCAGTGTGCAGTTAGGGAGATATAGCGTCCCTGGCCGTGCTTACTGGTCCACGTATCTGTGGTTAGGTGGACCTTGCTACAGATGGCGTTGCGCAGTGCACACTTGATTTTATCGGATACTTGGTTGTGCAGGGAAGGCACGGCTCTCTTGGAGAAGTAGTGCCGGCTGGGAACAACATACTGTGGGACAGCAAGCGACATGAGCTGTTTGAAGCTGTCTGTGTCCACCAGCCTAAATGACAGCATTTCATAGGCCAGTAGTTTAGAAATGCTGGCATTCAGGGCCAGGGATCGAGGGTGGCTAGGTGGGAATTTACGCTTTCTATCAAATGTTTGTGAGATGGAGAGCTGAACGCTGGCGTGTGACATGGTTGAGACGCTTGGTGACGGAGGTGGTGGTGGTGGTGTTGGTGGTACATCCCCTGTTTGCTGGGCGGCAGGTGCCAACGTTCCTCCAGAGGCGGAGGAAGAGGCCGAGGCGGCAGCAGCAGAATAGGCCGAGGCGGCAGCAGCAGAAGAGGTAGCAGGGGGAGCCTGAGTGACTTCCTTGGTTTTAAGGTGTTTACTCCACTGCAGTTCATGCTTTGCATGCAGGTGCCTGGTCATGCAGGTTGTGCTCAGGTTCAGAACGTTAATGCCTCGCTTCAGGCTCTGATGGCACAGCGTGCAAACCACTCGGGTCTTGTCGTCAGCACATTGTTTGAAGAAGTGCCATGCCAGGGAACTCCTTGAAGCTGCCTTTGGGGTGCTCGGTCCCAGATGGCGGCGGTCAGTAGCAGGCGGAGTCTCTTGGCGGCGGGTGTTCTGCTTTTGCCCACTGCTCCCTCTTTTGCTACGCTGTTGGCTCGGTCTCACCACTGCCTCTTCCTCCGAACTGTGAAAGTCAGTGGCACGACCTTCATTCCATGTGGGGTCTAGGACCTCATCGTCCCCTGCATCGTCTTCCACCCAGTCTTGATCCCTGACCTCCTGTTCAGTCTGCACACTGCAGAAAGACGCAGCAGTTGGCACCTGTGTTTCGTCATCATCAGAGACATGCTGAGGTGGTATTCCCATGTCCTCATCATCAGGAAACATAAGTGGTTGTGCGTCAGTGCATTCTATGTCTTTCACCGCTGGGGAAGGGCTAGGTGGATGCCCTTGGGAAACCCTGCCAGCGGAGTCTTCAAACAGCATAAGAGACTGCTGCATAACTTGAGGCTGAGACAGTTTCCCTGGTATGCATGGGGGTGATGTGACAGACTGATGGGGTTGGTTTTCAGGCGCCATCTGTGCGCTTTCTGCAGAAGACTGGGTGGGAGATAATGTGAACGTGCTGGATCCACTGTCGGCCACCCAATTGACTAATGCCTGTACCTGCTCAGGCCTTACCATCCTTAGAACGGCATTGGGCCCCACCATATATCGCTGTAAATTCTGGCGGCTACTGGGACCTGAAGTAGTTGGTACACTAGGACGTGTGGATGTGGCAGAACGGCCACGTCCTCTCCCAGCACCAGAGGGTCCACTAACACCACCACGACCATGTCCACGTCCGCGTCCCTTACTAGATGTTTTTCTCATTGTTATGGTTCACCACAACAACAAATATATTATTTGGCCCAATGTATTGTATTCAAATTCAGCGGGATATAAATTTGAGGCCTAGTATTTAGGCGCTGGGTGACCGGTATGGATTTAGTGACAGAATTAGACTTGGAAATGCACAGAAGCGTGTGTGTGTGAAGTTATTCTGAATGACCCAATGTGCACCTTGAATATTATATACCCTTTTAGGGATAGATTTCAAATAGCTCTGATATAGCAGAAACCACTAAATTATGAAATTGCTAAATTGGGAATTGTACTTCAACCCAGAACAAAAAATGTGCTTTGACGGACACTAAATATCTTGCCCAGCAACAACAGTACAGCGGTGGGTAACGAGAGATTTAGCTGGATATAAATTTGAGGCCTAGTATTTAGGCGCTGGGTCACCGGTATGGATTTAGTGACAGAATTAGACTTGGAAATACACAGTAGCGGGTGTGTGTGAAGTTATTCTGAATGACCCTATGTGCACCTTCAATATTATATACCCTTTTAGGGATAGATTTCAAATAGCTCTGATATAGCAGAAACCACTAAATTATGAAATTGCTAAATTGGGAATTGTACTTCAACCCAGAACAAAAAATGTGCTTTGACGGACACTAAATATCTTGCCCAGCAACAACAGTACAGCGGTGGGTAACGAGAGATTTAGAGGGAATTAAATTTGAGGCCTAGTATTTAGGCGCTGGGTCACCGGTATGGATTTAGTGACAGAATTAGACTTGGAAATGCACAGAAGCGTGTGTGTGAAGTTATTCTGAATGACCCAATGTGCACCTTCAATATTATATACCCTTTTTGGGATAGATTTCAAATAGCTCTGATATAGCAGGAACCACTAAATTATGAAATTGCTAAATTGGGAATTGTACTTCAACCCAGAACAAAAAATGTGCTTTGACGGACACTAAATATCTTGCCCAGCAACAACAGTACAACGGTGGGTAACGAGAGATTTAGAGGGAATTAAATTTGAGGCCTAGTATTTAGGCGCTGGGTCACCGGTATGGATTTAGTGACAGAATTAGACTTGGAAATACACAGTAGCGGGTGTGTGTGAAGTTATTCTGAATGACCCTATGTGCACCTTCAATATTATATACCCTTTTAGGGATAGATTTCAAATAGCTCTGATATAGCAGAAACCACTAAATTATGAAATTGCTAAATTGGGAATTGTACTTCAACCCAGAACAAAAAATGTGCTTTGACGGACACTAAATATCTTGCCCAGCAACAACAGTACAGCGGTGGGTAACGAGAGATTTAGAGGGAATTAAATTTGAGGCCTAGTATTTAGGCGCTGGGTCACCGGTATGGATTTAGTGACAGAATTAGACTTGGAAATGCACAGAAGCGTGTGTGTGAAGTTATTCTGAATGACCCAATGTGCACCTTCAATATTATATACCCTTTTTGGGATAGATTTCAAATAGCTCTGATATAGCAGGAACCACTAAATTATGAAATTGCTAAATTGGGAATTGTACTTCAACCCAGAACAAAAAATGTGCTTTGACGGACACTAAATATCTTGCCCAGCAACAACAGTACAACGGTGGGTAACGAGAGATTTAGAGGGAATTAAATTTGAGGCCTAGTATTTAGGCGCTGGGTCACCGGTATGGATTTAGTGACAGAATTAGACTTGGAAATACACAGTAGCGGGTGTGTGAAGTTATTCTGAATGACCCAATGTGCACCTTCAATATTATATACCCTTTTAGGGATAGATTTCAAATAGCTCTGATATAGCAGAAACCACTAAATTATGAAATTGCTAAATTGGGAATTGTACTTCAACCCAGAACAAAAAATGTGCTTTGACGGACACTAAATATCTTGCCCAGCAACAACAGTACAGCGGTGGGTAACGAGAGATTTAGAGGGAATTAAATTTGAGGCCTAGTATTTAGGCGCTGGGTCACCGGTATGGATTTAGTGACAGAATTAGACTTGGAAATGCACAGAAGCGTGTGTGTGAAGTTATTCTGAATGACCCAATGTGCACCTTCAATATTATATACCCTTTTTGGGATAGATTTCAAATAGCTCTGATATAGCAGGAACCACTAAATTATGAAATTGCTAAATTGGGAATTGTACTTCAACCCAGAACAAAAAATGTGCTTTGACGGGCACTAAATAACTTTCCCAGCTACAACAGGACAACGGTAACGAGAGATTTAGAGGGATTTAAATTTGAGGCCTAGTATTTAGGCGCTGGGTGACAGGTATGGGTTTAGTGACAGAATTAGACTTGGAAATACACAGTAGCGGGTGTGTGTGAAGTTATTCTGAATGACCCTATGTGCACCTTCAATATTATATACCCTTTTTGGGATAGATTTCAAATAGCTCTGATATAGCAGAAACCACTAAATTATGAAATTGCTAAATTGGGAATTGTACTTCAACCCAGAACAAAAAATGTGCTTTGACGGACACTAAATATCTTGCCCAGCAACAACAGTACAGCGGTGGGTAACGAGAGATTTAGAGGGAATTAAATTTGAGGCCTAGTATTTAGGCGCTGGGTCACCGGTATGGATTTAGTGACAGAATTAGACTTGGAAATACACAGTAGCGGGTGTGTGTGAAGTTACTCTGAATGACCCTATGTGCACCTTCAATATTATATACCCTTTTTGGGATAGATTTCAAAGAGCTCTGATATAGCAGGAACCACTAAATTATGAAATTGCTAAATTGGGAATTGTATTTCAACCCAGAACAAGAAATGTGCTTGAACGGACACTAAATAACTCGCCCAGCTACAGCACTAGGGACAGATTTAGCTGGATATAAATTTGAGGCCTAGTATTTAGGCGCTGGGTGACCGGTATGGATTTAGTGACAGAATTAGACTGGGATATGGCCAAAAAATGAACAGACTATTGCTGGTTAAATGCACTTGGTGTGACAGCTTCACCCTGATGTAGGCTTTAGCCAAAAAACAACCACACCATTGAGGGTTAAATGCACTTGGTGACAGGCGCAGCTTGCCCCTGATTTTGTATATGGCCAAAAAATGAACAGACTATTGCTGGTTAAATGCACTTGGTGTGACAGCTTCACCCTGATGTAGGCTTTAGCCAAAAAACAACCACACCATTGAGGGTTAAATGCACTTGGTGACAGGCGCAGCTTGCCCCTGATTTTGTATATGGCCAAAAAATGAGCAGACTATTGCTGGTTAAATGCACTTGGTGTCACAGCTTCACCCTGATGTAGGCTTTAGCCAAAAAACAACCACACCATTGAGGGTTAAATGCACTTGGTCGCAGCTTGTGCTGGCGCACCACAAGACACAAAATGGCCGCCGATCACCCCAGAAAAATGAGACTGACAAACGGTCTGTGCAGCCTAAAAACAGTGAGCAATTGAGGATCAGCAGCTCAATGATCCACAGCTGCAGATCGATCAGTTAATCAAGTCCTTTGGAGGAGTTAATCTGCCTAATCTCGCCCTACTGTCGCAGCCGCAACCTCTCCCTACGCTAATCAGAGCAGAGTGACGGGCGGCGCTATGTGACTCCAGCTTAAATAGAGGCTGGGTCACATGGTGCTCTGGCCAATCACAGCCATGCCAATAGTAGGCATGGCTGTGATGGCCTCTTGGGGCAAGTAGTATGACGCTTGTTGATTGGCTGCTTTGCAGCCTTTCAAAAAGCGCCAAGAAAGCGTCACAAAAGCGCGAAGAAAGCGACGAACACCGAACCCGAACCCGGACTTTTACGAAAATGTCCGGGTTCGGGTCCGTGTCACGGACACCCCAAAATTCGGTACGAACCCGAACTATACAGTTCGAGTTCGCTCATCCCTACTCATGAGTCTTGTCACGGGTGGCTTTTTTCTTAAGCAGATGTCATGATTTCAATGTCAAGATCACTTTCATGTGATATTGATTGCAATAGATTTTGCAATCTCAGTACCCTGGGCTTCCTTCCAAAGAAGAGCACAGGTTCCTTTATACACTACGCTCGTCTCCCTGTCTAATAAGTAGTCTCTAAATTGAGCAAGAACATAAAAAGACGATCTGGACTCGTTTGTGATCATGAGGGCGGACTGTGCTGGAGCTCCTATCTGTTCTATCTGGACCTGGGGGATGGCTGGTAAAGTGAAAAATACTGAAGTGTAACCAGTCGGGTGATTCAGTTCACTCCTTGCCATCTACAAACGTTTTCTAAAAACATGTAGCAGAGCGGAGTTAGTCATTTCAAGGGGTTGTCATATGTGGATAACACCTTCATAGTACAAAGAAGCTTCAGGGATGAACTGATGAGGTGTTATCTTCAGGGGTATCTGTCTATCTATCTCAAGTACAATTATTACATGTTGCCCATTTAAATGATAGAAGAGACGTAATCCATAGGACCACTGACCAAGGTAACAACTATTGAGTTATTGTTCAGTGAGAGGTACCAAATAATGTCATAGCATGGCGGTCCACCTTGGTTGATGCCATGTCCATTATAGTTATCGGGTACGTAACTAAGGTTTATCCATGAGACATTGGTCTCCTGGTAGCTCCAGTCTAATTCTCTATTCCACATGACTGATCAGAGATGACAACAATGAATTCAAGCTGAGATGGAACAAAGGAACCTGTGGGATGATGGATCCAACTTTCACTTACAATGCTGAATTCAGAGATAAAACCTGAGCAGAATTCAAGCATCGAAACCTCCAAATACATCAAAGAGGATGTAAAAATAAAACACCAGCCGGACGGGGCAATTTAGCTGACCATTTGTCTCATCTCCTGATGTTTCGAAGCAGCACGATTGCTACTAAAGTTGATGATGTAGAAAATAAAGCCCACAGAAACCAGTTAGGGCTAATGCGCTTTCATGATGAGGTTGGTGGTGACCTGATGTCTTCCGTCCCTTCTTTCCTAAACACACGATTGGACTCTAAGTAGATGTGTGATATTTCTTAGAAGGGTTCTCAAACCCTATATATCTTTTTTTTTCCTTCTTTCTATATCTACTGTACGAATATATAAGAGTTGCGTTTGACTTTTATAAGAATTCAGTAGGGGAAATGTATCTTTTTTTATAGCAAACACTAATAGCAAGCAATCAGGTAGCAAACAAGTTTTCAGAAATGAATATGCAGGTGAATGTAAGAAAGTTTGTAATATATCTTATTAAAGAATTATGCTTCCTTCTCAGGCTGCTTTCCTCCTCTTTCCCTTCACTCAAACTCTCATCTCTAGTAGATTCTGTCTCTGTCTCCAGCCTCACACTGTCACCTAATTGCTCATCTGCCCTCCCACAGTGAATCATGTTGTGTTGTTGCTATAGCAACCAACCTTGCTATCAGTGGGGCTGGTCAACCTCCAGGGAGCGGGGGCACTTACAGAATCAGGTTTGGCACCAGCGTCAAGTCCTTCTTGAGGGCGAGCGGGTTAAACAGACAGCCACTGGCCACAGTTGCCTATGATTGGTATTACTGCCTCACTAGCTAGTTTTGTTTTGTTACCCTGGATCACTGACCTTTTGTCTGTTTCTCTGACTTTGCCGCTTTGTACAGATTTATCCTCTGACGTTGCCTCTTGGTAGCTGACTCTGTTTAGTATTTGACCTTGCTTAATATTGGACACTGTTTGGTACTCTGCTAGTTTGTGACCTTGCCTTTCCGTACGGGCTTTGTTTCTCATGTTATCTCCTGGTTTCACTCTGCTGTGTATTTGACTTAGCTTTTGGGTTCTGATCCATTCTTGGTTTTGCCTTTCTGGTTTTGACCTCCTTCTGTCTGCATACTCTTTTAACCCATTAGGTTTAGGCCCCTGCACTTAGTCAAGTCAGTTGTAAGCAGCCATTTAGGGTGGAAGTATGTAGGGACAGTAGTGTGGGTCACGTAGACCATCCCTCCAGTGTAACTCAATAACATGGTGGCTTAGCTACTTGAGAAACCGTGGAGCGGTGCTCGGGCTCAGACATGTCCTCCACAGTAGGATATGTTGGCTAATCTCTTAATTTTACATCAGTATGAGGGTTTAGTAAGACCGCAGAGTGCACCTGTCTTTGTAAAATGTATTGCTATTTTGTTTTATTGTTTATCACATCAACACATTTGCTATCCTGTGTAGGATATCTATTGTGGTACTTGTGGTCCGCTGCGGGCATCCTCCATTGTTTGCATTTTTGCTGGGGATTACCATTAGCAGTGGACCACAAGTGCGCCACTGCATATGGGGTTAAGCAATTCCTGTTTTTCATTACCACACCAATTCGTCGTTTTATATATAGATTTGTTTGGAGGTGTAAAAACTCCTAGTCTGAATGTGCCTTTATTTCCATCTACAGGCAGCATTCTGGTGCACATGTGATGCCCGGGCTACATCAGCCAGTCTTGGGTGGGGCTTAGAGCTCTCTGCCTCCTCCCATTGTAAGCATGGCAGCATGCTGGAGGTAACTGGGAGCTTGCTGTGAGTCAGAAATTGGGCTCCTATAATTTGCCCACTGGCTCCTGGTATTGCCCATACGGCCCAGGTAGGTTTGGCATTAGGTCCCGAGCTACTTGAGAAACCTTGGCGCGGTGCTCGGGCTCAGACAGGTCCTCCACAGTAGGATATGTTGGCTAATCTCTCAATTTAACATCAGTATGAGCAGGGGCGAAGCTAGAAATGCATGGGCCCCATAGCAAAAAAAATTATGCCCCCCCCCAGCCCCCACATATCTATCGGGCCTCCCACCACCCCATCCAGAGCTCCCACCCAAACACCCATCCTAGATCTCCCACCGCCATGAGCATAGAAAAGTCTGAGGGTCTGGAGTTGTCACATCTGGTCTGGCACCTACCAATAAGGCCTCATTCACACGTCCGCAATTCTGTTCTGCATTTTGCGGAACAGAATTCCGGACCCATTCATTTCTATGGGGCCGCACGTTGTGCAGCCTGGACACGGAGTTGCGGACCCGCACTTCCGGGTCCGCAATTCCGTTCCCGAAAAAAAATAGAACATGTCCTACTCTTATCCGCAACTGCGGACAAAAGTAGGCATATTATGCAGTGTCGGCAATGTGCGGTCCAAAAATTACGGATCGCACATTACCAATGTCGGTGTTTTGCGGATCCACGGGCCTGTGGATCTGCAAAACACTTACGGACGTGTGAATGGGGCCTTACCATGCATCTTCAGTTAGATGAGAGAGAAAAGTCTGAGTGCACTTTTACAAGTCAGTCCCATCAGATTCTCAGTCCAGACTAGCCTGGTGCCTGCCACAGTAGTGCCTCTGCCACCACCAGA
Source organism: Bufo gargarizans (assembly GCF_014858855.1). NCBI lineage: Eukaryota > Metazoa > Chordata > Amphibia > Anura > Bufonidae > Bufo > Bufo gargarizans. The sequence continues at coordinate 82,687,833 of NC_058090.1, forward strand.
CCACCAGCCCTGAGCCCGCCCACAGTGGAACTATCTACTGCGAGTACAGCAACCTTCAATAAGGAGCAGAACTTAGGGTAGTTTCACACTTGCGGCAGGACGGATTCGGCAGGCTGTTCAGCCTGTTGGATCCGTCCTGCCGCTATTTCGCCGTGCCGCCAATCCATACCCATTGACTATAATGGGAACGGGGACGGAGCTCCGGTGCAGCGTGGCAGTGTGCGGTGAAAGGCTGGTGGCCGAAAAATACTGCAAGTCCGACTTTTTCGTCCGGTGGCCTCTCACCGCACACTGCCACGCTGCACCGGAGCTCCGGCCCCCATCCTCATTATAGTCAATGGGGACGGAGCAGCGGTCCAGCGAAATAGCGGCAGGACGCATCCGACAGGCTAAACAGCCTGCCGGATCCGTCCTGCCGCAAGTGTAAAAGTACCCTTAGTCTGTCATATAAGGGGGGGGGGGAAGAAACCCCAGAACTAGAGTGTGCCCCCCAAAAGAAGGAAGGGGCGCCCTTGACTGGTTTCCGGCAGTCAGAGAGCGGGAATCTGACTGGCGCCAGTGCGGCCGGTGGGACCACTCCATCCCTAGTCTCTCCACTCCAGGTAGTACACCCCCAGCCCGGCCCCCTCCACCGCCTGAATCCGCCTCCCTCTGCTGCTTCTCCAACCTGGTGGCTGGCTCCAGTCCAGTCCCTCCTCCCTCCACTCAGGTACGGCCCCCGGTCCGGCCCCCTCCACTGCCTACCTCATCTGTGCTGCTCGCCTGCTCCACTAATTGTGCCCGCCCTCCCTAGCCTGCCCTGCAGCTAACAATGGATTCCGGAAGTTACTTAGGATAGGATTTATATCCATTTCCTGCGCTGCAGCCGGGCCTGCGGCGCTGGTGCCTGGCTCCGCCTCCGTCCCTCAGGTACGCCCCCTAGTCTAGTGTAGTGGGCGGGCGGTCCGCGGCTCGGGCCTGGCTGCCTGTGTGTGTGTTAATAAAAAAAAAAAACATAAGGCGGTCCAGACGGGCCCCCAGTGGCATAGGGCCCCATAGCCACTGCTATGGTTGCTATGGCGATCCCTACGCCACTGAATATGAGGGTTTAGTAAGACCGCAGAGTGCACCTGTCTTTGTATAAGTTATTCAGGTATATCTAGTACACAATACACAAATTAAATTAGTGTAAAATTATACTAGTTACAGAAAGAGAAGTATTATATAGATGTAGCAGAGCTGAACCAGTCCATTACTGTCATTAAAGGGAGCCTGCCACTTTAAACTCATATAACATGCAGTCTAATCTGCAGGCAGCATGTTATAGAGCAGGAGGAGCTGAGCAGATTGATATATCATTTTGTGGGAAAAGATTCAATAAAACTTGTATTTTATGCTTTCAAAGCTTAGGAGTCCAGTGGGCGGTGCTATCAGTGATTGACAGCTATCTCTGTAGGCACACTTATACATGGAAAGCTGTCAATTACTGATTGTCTGATCTTTCCAAGTATAGGATTCCAGTGGGTGATCTTATCTGTGATCGACAGCTTTCCCTGTGTAAGTGTGAAGAGACAGCTGTCAATCATGGTGTAGGACCGCCCACTGGACTCAGAAGCCAAAAATGAGCAAGAAATTAGGATGAAAAATTACGTGAAATTGTCTTTTTTTTCTACCAAACTATATATTGATCTTCTCAGCTCCTCCTGCTCTATAACTTGCTGTCCACAGATGTTCAGTGGACAGGAAGTTTCCTTTAAGCTTGCCTGAGCTGATCCCAGGGGACGCAGGAGATGTTGTAGGTGAAGATGACACCTTGTGGTCTTCTGAAGAGTTGCCTTAAATGACATACTCAGCACTGCTACATCTGTCTAGCTATTTCTCTAGAGATAAAACAAATGAAGGAATTGAAATGTGTTGGGTTGGATGGTTCCATTTCCATCTCAGTTCCGCCTCCTACGAGGTTTAGGCTGGATCGGCAGCGGCAGTCAGAACGTTAAAGTGCTTTGTTCCAGTGGATTACTGGTTATGTCATATTACGTGGTGTTCAGAATGCCTTTCGTTCTCCGCGTGTGAGATTTGCACTGGAAACCTTTGAAGTCTTTCATAGAGCTATGGGCAAAACCATGTATGTCACCAGCATGAAGAATGGGATTAGAACTAGTGGTGCTCCCTTCTAATTCTCCAGGAGGACCTCATCCCTGTGAAGTAGTTCTGAAAACAAGACTCATCCAGTCCAAACCTCTGCTTCATAAAAGCCTCCCCAGCGTCAAAGCATCATCCCAAGAGTAGAAAAAGTACCGAAGCGATGGGCCGTGAGGGTGTGTGGGACACTACATAGTCAAGGTTAGTGCCATCTCCTTTGCTGTTGGGTGGCATTGGTTCTCCTTATGGAGATCCAGGTAGTGAAGGAAATGTTGCAATGCTCCCTGGGAAAAATTATGCAAATTACTTCAAGAAAACTACTGTCCTACTAGTGCCACCTGTAGGTGGCCACCCTGCAAGTCATGCACTACATGATGGTATTAATTGGTCTCTATATGGCAGCATTATTTTTGCACTATATGGCAGTATTATTTCTGAACTTTGTGGTAACATTATGTGGATTTTATGTGTCAGTATTATTTTTGCACCGTGTGATGGTATTAGGTGGACTTTTTATGGCAGTATAATTTTTGCTCTACATGGTGGATATTAGGTAGGCTCTATGCTTCTGCACTAAATGGTGGTATTACTGTATGTGTGCTCTATATGGCAGCATTATATTAGTACTACATGATCGGTTTAGGTGTGCTGTATAAGGCAGTATTATTTTTGCAGTGTGTGGTGGTATTAGGTGGGCTCTATATGGCAGTATTATTACATGGTGGTATTATGTGGACTCTATATGGCAGTATTATTACATGGTGGTATTATGTGGGCTCTATATGGCAGTATTACATGGTGGTATTAGGTGGGCTCTATATGGCAGTATTATTACATGGTGGTATTAAGTAGGCTCTATATGGCAGTATTATTACATGGTGGTATTATGCGGGCTCTATATGGCAGTATTATTACATGGTGGTATTATGTGGGCTCTATATGGCAGTATTATTACATGGTGGTATTAGGTGGGCTCTATATGACAGTATTATTACATGGCGGTATTATGTGGGCTCTGTATGACAGTATTATTACATGGTGGTATTAGGTGGGCTCTATATGGCAGTATTATTACATGGTGGTATTATGCGGGCTCTATATGGCAGTATTATTACATGGTGGTACTATGCGGGCTCTATATGGCAGTATTATTACATGGTGGTATTAGGTGGGCTCTATATGGCAGTATTATTACATGGTGGTATTAGGTGGGCTCTATATGGCAGTATTATTACATGGCGGTATTATGTGGGCTCTGTATGACAGTATTATTACATGGTGGTATTATGCGGGCTCTATATGGCAGTATTATTACATGGTGGTATTATGCGGGCTCTATATGGCAGTATTATTACATGGTGGTATTATGTGGGCTCTATATGGCAGTATTATTACATGGTGGTATTAGGTGGGCTCTATATGGCAGTATTATTACATGGTGGTATTAGGTGGGCTCTATATGGCAGTATTATTACATGGTGGTATTAGGTGGGCTCTATATGGCAATATTATTGCATGGTGGTATTGTGTGGGCTCTATATAGCAGTATTATTACATGGTGGTATTATGTGGGCTCTATATTGCAGTATTACATGGCAGTATTATGTGGGCTCTATATGGCAGTATTATTACATGGTGGTATTATGTGGGCTCTATATGGCAGTACTACATGGCGGTATTATGTGGGCTCTATATGGCAGTATTATTACATGGTGGTATTATGCGGGCTCTATATGGCAGTATTATTACATGGTGGTATTAGGTGGGCTCTATATGGCAGTATTATTACATGGTGGTATTTGGTGGGCTCTATATGGCAGTATTATTACATGGTGGTATTAGGTGGGCTCTATATGGCAGTATTATTACATGGTGGTATTATGTGGGCTCTATATGGCAGTATTATTACATGGTGGTATTAGGTGGGCTCTATATGGCAGTATTATTACATGGTGGTATTAGGTGGGCTTTATATGGCAGTATTATTACATGTTGGTATTAGGTGGGCTCTGTATGGCAGTATTATTACATGGTGGTATTAGGTGGGCTCTACACTGCGTGCAGAATTATTAGGCAAATGAGTATTTTGACCACATCATCCTCTTTATGCATGTTGTCTTACTCCAAGCTGTATAGGCTCGAAAGCCTACTACCAATTAAGCATATTAGGTGATGTGCATCTCTGTACTGAGAAGGGGTGTGGTCTAATGACATCAGCACCCTATATCAGGTGTGCATAATTATTAGGCAACTTCCTTTCCTTTGGCAAAATGGGTCAAAAGAAGGACTTGACAGGCTCAGAAAAGTCAAAAATAGTGAGATATCTTGCAGAGGGATGCAGCACTCTTAAAATTGCAAAGCTTCTGAAGCGTGATCATCGAACAATCAAGCGTTTCATTCAAAATAGTCAACATGGTCGCAAGAAGCGTGTGGAAAAACCAAGGCGCAAAATAACTGCCCATGAACTGAGAAAAGTCAAGCGTGCAGCTGCCAAGATGCCACTTGCCACCAGTTTGGCCATATTTCAGAGCTGCAACATCACTGGAGTGCCCAAAAGCACAAGGTGTGCAATACTCAGAGACATGGCCAAGGTAAGAAAGGCTAAAAGACGACCACCACTGAACAAGACACACAAGCTGAAACGTCAAGACTGGGCCAAGAAATATCTCAAGACTGATTTTTCAAAGGTTTTTATGGACTGATGAAATGAGAGTGAGTCTTGATGGGCCAGATGGATGGGCCCGTGGCTGGATTGGTAAAGGGCAGAGAGCTCCAGTCCGACTCAGACGCCAGCAAGGTGGAGGTGGAGTACTGATTTGGGCTGGTATCAAAGATGAGCTTGTGGGGCCTTTTCGGGTTGAGGATGGAGTCAAGCTCAACTCCCAGTCCTACTGCCAGTTTCTGGAAGACACCTTCTTCAAGCAGTGGTACAGGAAGAAGTCTGCATCCTTCAAGAAAAACATGATTTTCATGCAGGACAATGCTCCATCACACGCGTCCAAGTACTCCACAGCGTGGCTGGCAAGAAAGGGTATAAAAGAAGAAAATCTAATGACATGGCCTCCTTGTTCACCTGATCTGAACCCCATTGAGAACCTGTGGTCCATCATCAAATGTGAGATTTACAAGGAGGGAAAACAGTCCACCTCTCTGAACAGTGTCTGGGAGAATGTGGTTGCTGCTGCACGCAATGTTGATGGTGAACAGATCAAAACACTGACAGAATCCATGGATGGCAGGCTTTTGAGTGTCCTTGCAAAGAAAGGTGGCTATATTGGTCACTGATTTGTTTTTGTTTTGTTTTTGAATGTCAGAAATGTATATTTGTGAATGTTGAGATGTTATATTGGTTTCACTGGTAAAAATAAATAATTGAAATGGGTATATATTTGTTTTTTGTTAAGTTGCCTAATAATTATGCACAGTAATAGTCACCTGCACACACAGATATCCCCCTAAAATAGCTGAAACTAAAAACAAACTAAAAACTACTTCCAAAAATATTCAGCTTTGATATTAATGAGTTTTTTGGGTTCATTGAGAACATGGTTGTTGTTCAATAATAAAATTAATCCTCAAAAATACAACTTGCCTAATAATTCTGCACTCCCTGTATATGGCAGTATTATTACATGGTGGTATTAGGTGGGCTCTATATGGCAGTATTATTACATGGTGGTATTAGGTGGACTCTATATGGCAGTATTATTATATGGTGGTATTAGGTGGGCTCTGTATGGCAGTATTATTACATGGTGGTATTAGGTGGGCTCTATATGGCAGTATTATTACATGGTGGTATTAGGTGGGCTCTATATGGCAATATTACATCATTTTTGCATAACATGTTGATACTATGTGGATTTAAACAATGAGAAAAAACATGGTAATAAAAATCAGTACCTGGATGCCCACCTACAGCACCATGTCTCATATGTAGTAGTGTCTTAGGGGGTCATTGGACACCATCAGGCACCGATGCCGAGGAGCATCTGCCACCTCTTCGCCTCCTCTAGCATTTCACATTCTGAAGGCTCAGGTCTCCATTAGAATACATTAGATTATCAGGTAATCTACGGAGGTGGTAACCGAGATGATAGGAAGTGGAAGAAGGTGAGGTCACCAATGGACACTGTCGTTCTTGGTGGTGGTGAGACCACTAATGACATGAGGTCATCCTCCATTCATTACTGGTCTTCCACCAGGATCAGCACCCCCTACTGGTGACCATATGCCTTCTTTCCCTCCTTCACTCTTCTCTTCATTGGGTCAGTTTTTCTCACAAGAACTGGCTCTGTGCTGGAGACAACGAGAAGATGACCTGGGAGATCTCATTAGGACATTTAATGGTCCAATAATACAATTATCTATGTTTATCTTTACAGCCACTTGGCTCTTTCATTAAAGCTTTAATGATGCCATTTAATATTGGCGGGGGAGGGGGACATGACGCTCTATTGTAATTTTATTATGCCGCATGGGGGGGGCAGGTCTATCGGGGGCAATAAATACACAGTGCAAAATGTGCAGAGCCAAGCTAAGGAGCCAGAGCGATGTCCTGACATCTTTATCCTAGTCATGGATTAGCAGGCCTCCGCCGAATTAGCCCTTGGTTCCCTAGTCCAAACCTACTCTCCCCTGCTAGACCAACTTCCACTAGAAGTCTTAAAGGGCTACTGCCATTGGCCCTACAGGGGACCCTTTTGTCCACCTGTGGGCACAATCAGAGTTTCCACAGTTTCTCGTAGATTACACCGCATCCCAGTTAATTTGAATAATCATTTTGCTATGTTAGACCACCAAAGATGTTGCTATTAACCTCTTCATTACCCTAGATCACCAGGGATGTTACTTTTAACTTTCTAACTGCTCGAGACCAACAGGGATGCCACCGTAATCAATCACCCCTTTAATAACCTAGACCACCAAGATATTATCAATAACCCCTTCAAAGACCTAGACCACCAGGGATATCGCAATATATCCCTTTGCTACCCTAGACCACCTGGGATGTTATCATTAATGTCTTATCTGCTCTAGACCACCAGGGATACAGCGATAAAACTCTTTACTAAACTAGGCCATGAGGATAATAACCTTCTAACTTCTGTAGACCACCAGGAATAAAACCATAAACCCCATTTTCTACCCTAGATCACAAAGGATGTTTTATTTTATTTTTAAAACATTCACTGCTGTAGATCACCAGGGATGCCATCTTAAACTCCCTCACTATCCTATATTATTAGAATATTATTATTAACCCCCTTCACTACCCTAGAACACAGGATGTTATCAATAACCTATTGAATGTTCAAGACTACCAGGGATACCACCATAAATCCCTAGACTAAAAGGATGTTATCAATAACCCCTTCAGTGCTCTACACCACCAAGGATATAGCAATAAATGCCTAAAATATCCTAATTTACAAAGGATGCTACCTTTAACCTCTTCACTGCTCTAGACCACCAGCAATTTTAACAATAACCCATTCATTGCCCTAGGCCACCAGAGAAATAACCATAACCCTATTCATTACCCTACTGTAGATAACAAAGGATGTTACCATGAACCTCTTTATCATTCTAGACCACCAGGGATGTTGCTATTAACCTCTTTACTACACTAGGCTCCCATAGATGCTATGATGAAGATGCAATTTGCAGACATCCTGGTGAACACGTCGTTTATGCACAGGGGCCTTCAGGTCTCAGTGTCCGTCCCTGAATATATGATTTAAAGGCTATGTACATCTTTGGGGGCAATGTTTTTTTTAATTATTACATTGTACTTATTTTGAGCTAAAATATTTTTTTAAATCCGTCTTTTACAAAAAATATGGCTTCTTATTTTCTGTACAAAGCTGACACGTTCTAGTAGCACCCTTTGGATTTTCTGTATTTTCCGTCAGACCAGGAGTAGACGGACTCCTTATCTCTGCTCTCTGACCTTATAAACACTCACTATAGCTCAGTTCTTATCTTACTGATAAGAATGTGGCTTAAATAAGTGTTTACTTATTTGTGACAGAACGGCTCAATATTTTTAATAAAGGCCAATTTAAAAAAAAAAAATTCTCCAAAAATGAGTAAAATGCAATCATAAAAAAATTGCCTCCAAAGGTGTAAATAGCCTTTAAGACCAGATGCAGAAATATGAGCAAAGTAGAACCAATTAGGACATTCCTCTGATTATAGAATCATGATATGTCCTTAATTTTCTACTGCACAAGGTTTATAATTGTCTGATAATCCAGAATATTTGTAATCCAGCATCCATGAGGATTCATAGTCACCTTCTTAAAGGAATTTTAATGTAGTGTTCTGAGCTGTAGACATCCGCACAGCATATTACTTACAATTCATAATTTTTTGGATAAATTGTGCAGGAAAAAAACAAAAAACAGATATAACATCAGAAGTCAGAACATGCGTTCTAGAAATTACATTAGATCAGCGCCACCTGCTGGTTACACACTGATATACATACTATATTTTCACTTTTTTGGACAATCTTTTTCATTTTTTATTCCTTTTTTTTTTTTTTTTTGGAAAGGGGAGGGAGGGGGGATTGGGAAGATTTCAGGAATTCAACATACCTCCTTCCCCTTTGGGATTATATGTACAAATACAGAAGATTGCCAGGACCTGACTGCAAAAATGATGACATTTTTTAGTTTTTTATATTTTACCTGTACATAATAGTATAATAATAAATCTATTTTTAATACAAATATATTGAATATTACATTTAATATAAACAATGTAATTTCCAAGTTGGTTTGTTATCTAGAAGAGTGCAAGTTGTTGCTCATGTACTGAGTCAAGTGATTTACAATGTATAGAAAGTACCCCGCTAATGATTGGGTGGACCTTCCATTGTCTCCACAGGTGAAATTAAGCATTACACCATTGACATGGAAATCAATAGCCTGTCCATGGACATATTGAGATGTGTAGCTCTCTGTTCTGCCTAATAGGATATTTGGCTATGGACTTTCTTAACAAGTCTCCCCATTGAGGTTTCAAGAACACCTTCCTTCTCCTTAAACAGCACTTGTCAGCAGGCTTAGTCCTATTAAAGGGGTATTCCCATCTATATAATCATGTCTCATTCAATTACACCCCCCCAATAAACTTTTTACTAAATACAACTAATAAAAAAAAAACTACTATTCTTTTATAAATTCAAAATCAGAAATCACTAGTTCATAAGCGCTGCCCATGGATACGGCCGCCGCTCGCCGGCCGCATCCATTGGCCGCGCTTGCGCACTCCTTCCCTGGTGATCTAGCGGCGGCTGTACTCATTATCAAGAACGCGCACGTCGCCGGGCGGTCCGCGCATGCGCAGATCTATTTTCCTTTGAGCCGCGTTGTAGCGCAGCAAAGAGGAAAATAGATCTGCGCATGCGCGGCCGATTACTTTGTGGAAGGGAGAGAGGACTCGGAGAGCGGACGGCGTGGGAGAGACAGCGGGGTGAGTATATGTTATATATGAGATTGGGGGCTGATGGAGGCACTTGAGGGGGCAGATGGACTGACTTTTGGGGCGGATGGATGTTGATGGGGGGCTATATGAGGCTGATGGGGGGGCTATTGAGGCTAATGGGGTAGGGCTAAATGAGGCTAATGGGGGGCTATAAGAGGCTAATGGGGGGGCTATATGAGGCTGATGGGGGGGCTATTGAGTCTAATGGGGTAGGGCTATATGAGGCTAATGGGGGGGCTATATGAGGCTAATGGGGGGGCTATATGAGGCTAATGGGGGGGCTATATGAGGCTAATGGGGGCGCTATATGAGGCTGATGGGGGCGCTATATGAGGCTGATGGCGGACATATGAGGCTGATGGGGGGCTGTATGAGGCTGATGGGGGCTATATGAGGCTGATGGGGGCTATATGAGGCTGATGGGGGCTATATGAGGCTGATCGGGGGCATATGAGGCTGATGGGGGCCGTATGAGGCTGATGGGGGGCTGTATGAGGCTGATGGGGGCTATATGAGGCTGATGGGGGGCATATGAGGCTGATGGGGGCCGTATGAGGCTGATGGGGGGCTGTATGAGGCTGATGGGGGCTATATGAGGCTGATGGGGGGCATATGAGGCTGATGGGGGGCATATGAGGCTGATGGGGGGCGTATGAGGCTGATGGGGGACATATGAGGCTGATGGGGGCCATATGAGGATGATGGGGGCCATATGAGGCTGATGGGGGGCTATATGAGGCTGATGGGGGGCTATATGAGGCTGATGGGGGCCATATGAGGCTGATGGGGGGCTATATGAGGCTGATGGGGGGCATATGAGGCTGGGGGCCATATGAGGCTGATGGGGGCCATATGAGGATGATGGGGGCTATATGAGGATGATGGGGGCTATATGAGGATGATGAGGGCTATATGAGAATGATGGGGGACATAGGCTGATGGGGGGCTGTATGAGGCTGATGGGGGGCTGTATGAGGCTGATGGGGGGCTGTATGAGGCTGATGGGGGGCTATATGAGGCTGATGGGGGGCTATATGAGGCTGATGGGGGCTTTATGAGGCTGATGGGGGCTGTATGAGGCTGATGGGGGCATATGAGGCTGATGGGGGGCATAGTAGAGCTGAATATGCGCTGTTCTGATACAGTGCTGTTTGAAGAGAGAAACAGATGTAGTAGAGCTGAATATGCGGCTGTTCTGATACAGTGCTGTTTGAAGAGAGAAACAGATGTAGTAGAGCTGAATATGCGGCTGTTCTGATACAGTGCTGTTTGAAGAGAGAAACAGATGTAGTAGAGCTGAATATGCGGCTGTTCTGACACAGTGCTGGTTGAAGAGATAAACAGATGTAGTAGAGCTGAATATGCGACTGTTCTGACAGTGCTGGTTGAAGAGAGAAACAGATGTAGTAGAGCTGAATATGCGGCTGTTCTGACACAGTGCTGGTTGAAGAGAGAAACAGATGTAGTAGAGCTGAATATGCGACTGTTCTGACACAGTGCTGGTTGAAGAGATAAACAGACAGATGTAGTAGAGCTGTATATGAAGCTTTTCAGACAATGGAGAAGACACATGTAGCTGAGCTGTATAGGCATCTATAAAGATACATAGTGTGAGGTTTATACACAACTGGAGCACAGCTGTAATGGAAACAAATCTGCATCAGTGCTGGTGGGTGGGGGTTGGTCAAGCTTTTGGGCTAATGTATAATATGGAATTATAGTTTTTGATGCACAGAATGTGTTTGTAAAAGATCAGACAGAGATTTTGTGTGTAAAACTGTGCAGAACAGCCACATGTTACTGTGCACTGAGCTCACTTCACATGGCTCTCTGAGTGACCATTCCCCTCAGACACTGCAGACTGATGAGTCATACTATTCACATGAACTAGCACGCAGGACTCAGCTCTCAGTGTGATGTCATAAGGAGGCGTGGCCGGCCTTCACTCTAGCTGCCTAAGCCCGCCCAGCCTTATCTGCAGAAAAGCAGGAAGTTACCAGCTAGCTGGCAGCAATTGAGGATGAAGTAGCAAGATGGGAATACCCCTTTAAACCACACATACTGCCTGGTGGGGTTGTTAATGCTGATAAAAACGACACCTGTCTTGTTAAAATCGGTTGCAGAGTTCCTGAAAAATAAGTATTTTATTTTTTTCTGTAAGTGAGGGATTTAGTGGAATGAGGGGCGGGGCCAACATGGGAAGCTGAGGTACACAGTTAGGTTAAGCCCCACCCCTCTCTGCACTGCTGCCCTCAGGTATGTAAAGAATTAGTCTTTTTTTTCTCAGGAACTCCAAAACCAATTTTCACAAGACAGGTATCATTTTAATCAGCGGGATCAAGCCTACCAGGAAGTATACATAGTTTAACATGGTTGATCCTGCTAACAAGTGCCCTTTAAGGAGCCCGAACACATCTGTTTGACTGACAGCTGTTCCTCGTGACATCCCCATTCACATGCATGTCATTTTAATGGGGAGCAGGGAATAAGCATGGTCTCACAGCAGCTTATCATCTGTAGGAACAAAGTATCAAGCATGCTGAAACCCATTCCCAATGCTTCTTTAACCTCAACCTCAACATCTGCTGTGAAAGCCAGGAACCCCCACAAACCAGGAGATAGTCGATCCGTCCTGCTGCGTTGGCGAGCTCGGCAGGATATTTCTCACATGTGTAGGCCACCTTTAGCCAATGTATTTGCTTGGCGTTAAGACATTCTTTTGAGAAGATAACCTCGGAGCAGAACTTGGTTGCATTCCTTAGCATTGTATTTGATGACACACAGTGGTGGCAGCTCTTTATTATAACTGTATTATAATGCCTGTAATCCCAGACAATGGCACCATCATCTGTTCTCATGACATCCACCTTTTCATTTGAGATCATTTCCAAGACGATCATGCTTCAAAATTGTCAGACAGATAAATAAGAGTTCAGAATGCGAAGAGCATTTGCATATGATTTATCATTAGCGGTAATTAAATACAGAATCTAATTATACAGCACAATTTAATACTCGGTGAATGGCTTCTCCTTACGCCTGACATCAGCCGATCAATTCCTGCACATGGCGTCTACAGCAGTGAAGAATGGGGAAACAGCCAGAGACTATTGAAGACATCAATCAGAGCTCATGACCAGAACTGAGAACATGGAGTTAAGCCAACAAACACAGGGAGTTGTAGTTCATTCAGAGTCTTAAAGGACTTTAATCCAACATGTCTTGAGAAGATTCAAATTTGTATCTTCTCAGAAGCAGCAAACCTTTGTGCTACTGTATCTCTTTACCAAATTTTGAACTATTGTTTGATCTCCTCAACTAGGATCTGTCCCTCGTCATACTTTGAGTAGTCTTCTTAGAAAATATCTTTGTCAGCTTCTCCTCCTAAACTAGGAGTCTCTTCTTCTAAGCTTTACAACATGTCCTAAAAAAGGTTGTCTTATGAACCGTGGCCTTCTCTAAACCATGATGGAGCTGTGTACCAATGGTTCATGTTGCAATTGACCACTGGTGGCTGCAGCTGTTTTTAATGATAGCATCTGGTTGTTGAGCAGTTGGACACCTCTGCTGTTCCTGTGCGTTCACCACCATGCAAAGCGAGTAAATGCTTTGAGCCCAGAGAACAGGGGGTCCCCCGCTTGTCACAAGTGGTTCTCCAGGGTGAAGGGGGCCCTTCCCAGCTGTAGACCACTAGGAGAAGTGCCCACGCTGCACTGCTTAGCTAAGAGTTGGACTTGGCGAGCTGGATAGGGCACAGCTTGATGGTTTATAGGGCAGATGCTAAATTGTCAAGGCAATTGGTGCCTATAAAGGTGACCTTGTTTGCCTATTTATAGGAGACCTCTGCTCTAGCATACCACTTCAAGGTATCTCCTCCTGTTTGTGTGTTACTATTGTATGTGACTTTGTTTGCCTATGTATAGGGGACCTCTGCTCTAGCACACCACTCAAAGGTATCTCCTGCTCTGGCTCCTGTTTGTGTGTTACAATTGCATGTGATTTTATTTGGCTGTGTATACGGGATGTCTGCTCAAGCACACCACTTCAGGGTATCTCCTGCTCCTGCTTCTGTTAGTGTGTTACTATTGCATGTGACCTTGTTTGCCTAAGTATGGGGGCCTCTGCTGTAGCACACCACTTCAAGGTATCTCCTGCTCTAGCTTCTGTTTGTGTGTTACTATTGCATGTGACCTTGTTTGCCTATGTATAGGGCACCTCTGCTGTAGCACTCCACTTCAAGGTATCTCCTCCTGGCTATGTGTTACTATTGCATCTGAACTTGTTTGCCTATATATATATATATATATATATATATATAGCAACTATGCTCTAGCATCACTTCAAAGTATCTACTGATCTAGCTTCTGATAGTTTGTCACTATTGCATGTGATCTTTGTGTAGTGCCCTGGAGCAGGGAGTACTTTAGCATTTGGACATTTGTGGACATTTGCCTATATCCCCTATGCAAAGTTAAAACATCTTACTTTATTTCTCTTGAAAGGGTTAACTTATACTGTTTGTGGCAAAAATAAGCTCGCCACTGGGTTTTGGAGGGGCCTGTTTGCCAGCCCCGTGCCTCAGGATTATAACCCATATACTAAGTTTAAAGGAGAAGGTAGACCGGCCACACAGTCTATATCTGTGGAACTGTTTTGGACAGGAAAGCCATGCTTGTGGTCGGTCAAATGTGACTTCCATGAAATTTGAGAACCCCTGCTCGGATCTGGGTGACTTTGTTCGCCCAGATCAGAGCTATCCATGGATGTATAATTTATGAGGATATGTTTTTGTTTTGGGGTGTTTTCTGTGTTTTGGGAAAAATGTGTGTTTTTTGCCTGTGAGTGATTAAGTTAATTTTGTTTGGTAATTGTGTCACAGGCAATGCCCATTGTATTTGTTGATTGCATCACAGACAATGCCCAATGTTAATTGTATCACAGGCAGAGGGGGGTTTGTACATTAGCTGGGAGTGTCTAACGGTATAATACTGTGTTGATTGGCTGTTGTGACTTTGTGTCCTGTGCTTCACAAGGTCCATGTGGGTGGTAACCTTGTGGGGAAAACTGTATATAAGAAATGCCTTTGTGCTCATTAAACAGACCTACTGTCATGGTGGAAAGTGGGGGAAACTCCCCACCATATAGTGAGAACTGTTACTAGGCCAGACTACAGTGAAGGGAGCAGGCCACAACCTACAACCGCCTTAATCCTGACACTGATCTCCTGATCGCATGAGCGAACCCTGAAGGTGGGAGGTCTTATGCACTGGAACCTGGATCTTGCTGACCCTGACAGTCCCTGGCATATGAGTCAGGAATAGGAGAAAAACGGCTCCTCTGGGACTCAGATGAACCGGAGTCTCCAGCTGCCTAGTAATAGATGGAAGACCATATGCAGCAACTGGATCGGCAGGTAAACTCACTTACCTGCCGCTGCCAACACGACTGGAATCCGTGCATACGAACCGGAGCCCACTCACCAAACAGGGCACAACACAAACAACGCATACAGGAAATCAGCATACCAGTTACTGCCTGGACCTTCATGCAGCAAGGTGCATGGCAGCCCCAGGTAGTGCTACAAACAGGCTTATGGTTCACCCCTCCGGGAAACCAGCACCCTCACGGAGGTACAACATACAACAGGGGAATATCTAGAAGACATGCTGGAAACAACATAAACAGACCAGACAGTCACAGCACACTAGACTTAAATACACCCTGGACAAAACCCATACCAATCAACAAAGGGTAGGGTGGGAAGGAGAAACTGGGAAGACCTTGCTGACCACAAGGATGGTCCTGACTGGACAGATGGTAAAGCCAGGAGCAGTAAACCACCAGCACACACCAAGCCTGGAGGAACTCTGAGCTACAGGCATCAAGCAGAAGCTAAATAGCCCAAAGCAACCACACCCACACCAAGAACACACATTAACCCTAAGAGAACCAAACACAAGGAAGTAGCAACTGAAGGGGAATTGCACACACAAGCAAAAGTCAACAGCGTACGTGGCAAGCAAGTCACGGCGCACACAGCAAAACCCGTGACACTGCCACAACATGCAACACGTTGCCACCAGCAACAGCAAGCGTGGCAACAGTGTCACAGTGTACAACATAGGCCGTGACACCTACTTTACCCCTTCATGAAGTCTTGGCTCATGTTTGGGGGATGGGATAACTACACTCTTGGGGATTGCTATATCACAATACTCCCCGGAGTATAAACTCTTGTAAGAGCTTGTTCCTTGTTCCTGCTCTCTGGATTTAGAAGAGGTTCACCCACTGGAAGCTGTCGCCCGGTTTTGGTTCCAGTGTGGGTCGACGGCGAGACCTCAACCAAGCTGCGTCGGTTTGTGGGATCTGTGGTGGTAACTGTGTCAAGTGGAGTGCTTGGAGCCCTCAGGAAGCACTAGGAGCATCCATTAACGGAGGTACCCACTCGGGGTGCCAGGAGATCTGTTACACTGTTTAATACTGCGTACCTGCATTTTATATGTTGTGCTATATATCCTGTTCATTGTCACTGTATTTACATGGCTCTGTGGGAAGGGTTAATTAATACTGGGAGACTGTTAGGGCTTTCATTGAGAAGCTGGTAATTTTCCACAGCTGCCATAGGGTTTAAAGAAGACCATGTTTTGGAGGGAAAACCCAGACTTGTTTACCACTATGTTTTGAAAGGGAAAAAGCCAGACTTGTTTACCACCAAAAGCAGACAGCCTGACATTTTACATATCTGGTTTTAGCTATTTTGTTATGTTTGGAAACTTGTTTTTGTCTGGAAAACCTGCTGTGTCATTGGCATTGAGTATCATTTAAGCTTTAATGTAAGTCTATACCAGACGGGAGCTGAAACAATCTATCGGTTTGTGCTGAGTTTCTCCACTCCACCCCTCCCACTAGAAGGTTCTAGCCTAGCTTAAACTGTATATAAGGAGAGCAGTCAGAGCCCCTAGTGTGCTGCAGTTAGGGAACAATGCTTGGAAGAGGAGACTTTGCCAGACTACTAAGTAACCAAAAGAAGACGCTGAGACGGGGATACGCTGCCACAGACCCTGGATCACCAGCCTTGGACCAGGGTACCAGCCTTCTGAAGAGAAAGAGGGACAGCTAGCTCAGGCCTTTTTACTTCTTCTGCCAGGGAGGAGACAGGAGAAGCCAGACCAATGCCTCACCTGTATTGTTTTGTACCTGAATTTGTCCAGTAAAGAAGCACCCTGGTTACTGCAGACCCTGACTCTGTGGACTTATTTCCCATTAGGGTGTACCACATCTTACCATGCCTTCTGGAGAGCATCAACATGTGGTGACATCTCAATGGTGTCCGGGGGACCCAGCGTAGCGTTGGGGACACCTCAAACCCGCCTTTTGCATTTGCCTATGTATAGAGGACCTCTTCTCTAGCACACCACTTCAAGGTATCTCCTGCTCCAGCTCTTGTTTGTGTGGTACTATCACATTTACTCCTGTGCGACCTCTGGTTGTAACATCTGGCTATGTTCCTAGTTGCTATGCACCTGGGAAACATTAAAGCTATGTTAATTCTGGAATTTTATGGTGATTCAAATCTAATCGAATATCACTGTGTAGCTTCAGCTATATGCCACACGTCATTTACCCATCACCTCACTTGCAATGCAGAGCCATTTGCAGCCCAATGTTTTTACGAATCCTTCTACGAATCTTGTGATATACGTAGATAGATAACGAACCCAAAAGGAGTTGCAGATTGAGACATTGCACCACACAGACTGAAGGCAGATATTATATACTTAATTACACTTTTTATTGGGACTTTCACCCAGGGAAATATTTCACCTCTCTCTAACTATAAAGATATTAAAATAGTAGCGCCGCTCCGAGCTTATAAGAAAAGATCATGAGCGAGGTGAAATCAGGACCTGGAAAAAATGTAATTAATCAGGACCTCAGAGGCTTTACGATAATGGAAGAAAATGTATGGCTGAGAATCAGCTGAATGATGATGTACATCCTAATCCTCCACAAACTGCGTCCCACCGGCCATTGTGAAACTTCCCTTAGAGTTTCATGTCACACTAAACATAGTTGCCAACATCTTTGATTTTGACAGAACGTCTATTATTGGGACGTGACTTGTTATGGGGTGGTGTTTGATGCCTGTGGCTTGTTGGAATAAACATCCTGGGTGAGGTCATGCCCATTTTCTGCCTGGGAAAAGCCAAATTTCCCAGGATTGTCTCTTAAAATTCTCTTGCTAATTCAGGACTGTTGGTAATGGAAACTGTGCACTGTAGCACAGTGGTCTGCAACTTGAGAAACTACAACCTACAGCTGTTAGGAGATGCTGGGAGTCATAGTTTCTGGACACAGCTTGCAGGTGACAGCTCTTACATTTATCATGTCATCGAATACATTACTATTACATGAGGAGAGAGCACTGGATCAGTTGACCACTGTGATATAATAATACAATGGATTCCTTCGAAGGGCATGAAACACGTAAGACCACCCCTTTAAATATGCTATTTTAGGTTACAGATCAATCTGTAATAACATTAAAACCATCAAAAGTCTTCTGACCTGCCAAGGCATGGACTCCACAAGACCTCTGGTGGTGTCCTGTGGTATCTGGTACCAAGATGTTAGCAACAGATCCTTTAAGTCCTTTAAATTTGCTTAGTTTGGCCTCCATGGAACGGACTTGTGTTTTTCAGCACATCTCACAAATGATTGATCAAATTGAGATCTGGGAAATTTGAGGACAAGTCACCACCTTGAATTTTTTCCCCATTCCTGAATAGTTTTGTCCAGGACATTATCCTGTTGAAAGAAACCACTCCCATTATAGGACACCGCTACCATGTATGTGGTACTTGTCTGTACAATGTTTAGGTAAGTAGTAAATGTCAGATCCATATGATGCCAGGAGCCAGAGTTTCCATCAGAACATGGCCCAGCGCATCGCACTGCCTCTGCCAGCTAGTCTTCTCCCCGTAGTGGCTCTGATGCCATCTCATCCCTTGGTAAGTGACACACCCGGCCGTCCACATAACGTAACCATGATTAATCAGACCAAACTGCCTTTCATTGCTAAATGGTCCAATTCTGAGGCTAACATGTCCATTGTAGTCCCCTTCAGTGGCGGACAGAAGTCAGCATGGACACTCTGACAGCTCTGTAGCTACAGAGCCGCATGTACAGTAATCTGTGAAGTCCTGTGTGTCCTGAACCCCTTCTCTCAAAGCCAGCAGGAACATTTTTTGCCATTTGCTCTACAGACACTTTTCTATGGGATCAGACTACATGGGCTAGCCATCGATGCCCGTGCACATCAAGAAGCCTTGGGTGGCCATGAACTTGTCACCAGTTCACCAGTCGTTCTTTCTTGGAGCACTTTGGTAAGAACTAACAACTACATACCAGAAACACCCCAAAATATTTGATAATCCAGTAAGTCCAATTGATGTAAGATTAAAGGGATCATTTCATGAAGACAACCCATTTCCATGATGTGCCCTACCGAGACATATAAATTCCCCATATTATCCAGAGACGGATAAAGTCTAACTTTGTTGGACCTGGCCAATACATTCTTTCGAATGGCTGGCATCTGATACCTCATTTCCCCTGTAAGGGTCATTTATGGCCAGCTACATCTCTACCCAGCAATAACAAGTGAGTGCTGGGGGCTCTGAAGCGAGCCAGTTTATATCTAAAAAGAGGGTTGGCTCAATAAAACCGATTTCCCAGAATGAGTATTTGTCTGCTGTCTTCAGTGTCTGATCACTGGAGACCCCACCACTGGGAACCCATGAAAATTGAGGTTTTTACCCCCTGTTCCTCCTCACTGCACGACCAGTGAAAAGGCCTATGGGTTGATAAAGCTAGCTGAGCCGAACCAAGTCTTTGTCAGTTCCATAGACTTTTGAATGGAGCAGTAGTGTGCATGCTCGGCTGCCACTTCATGTAAGGAGGAGCTTGAATGGAGTGGAAGTCGAGCATGCTCACTACATTGAAACTTCTCCTTCCTGCTGGTCATGCAGTGAGGAGGAACTGGGAACATGGAAGCTCATTTCTCGTGATCGAGGGGGCCTATTCCTACTATAACTCACCTGAAAATGTAATATTCTAGGATGTTTTATGGATCTTTAAAATCCTTTCAGGGGATTTAATTTCAATTTCAGTTTGTTTTCCCTTCATTTACCATTAATTACTTCTTTGGAGCAGACATCACCGTCATAAATGAATTTCTGTTTCACGTCACTGGATTTGATTCCTGTGAAGGATTGATGTGTGAATTTATTGTGACCAGACTGGAAAATGGACTCACATTTCTGTGTATGCAGCTGTTTTGGGGGAAAAGATGACTTTCACCAATGTTATGATTAATGATCTGTATCCCGGGGCTTTGCTGAATGTGTCCTCCTCCGATTTCCAGCAGAAAGCAGACTCCCTTGTAGGAATTTGTAATTTATTTCAGATAGGTTTTGTATACAAATGTTGTGAGTCTAAGCGGCTCTAGATCTACCATGAGGTGCTCCTGCCATTTTCCTAGTAGTAGGTAACGAAATTTCAGGATGTAAGCAAATCATACGGGCACGGGGATTAAGGTTCAGTAAGAACTATTCCAAACAAATCAGACATATGTCCTTGTATCCTGCGGGCTTATTACAGATACTTGATGAGTCATAATTAAAGGGGTCGACCCATGATTAATATTCTATATTTATCAAACCAGCACCTGGATCTAAATACTTTTATAAATCCATGTAATTAAAAATTTTGTATAACCATAGAGTTATTCAATAAATTGTATCTGAATAGCGCCACCTGCTGTTTATTCTTAATTATTATTATTCTTTTCCTGATCTATTTGTCCACCTTGGCGAGGTGGACGCACATGCTCAGTATCATCCTTCGAATCCATCAGACATATCTTCTGGTGTGAAACTTACCGGGCGCACCCCTAAGAAAGGACATGCACAATAATCTGTCAGCTTGAAATAAATCTAGCAGAACAACTGAAGTAATAAATGAGGAGATCTCTGGATCCATGTGAGGTACAGGGCTGGTTCTAGCATTGTTCGAAAGAGATTGTCTTGTACTATATGATGTCTGATTTCCATTTTTTACATTAAAGAACCCCTTTAAATGTCTACCAATATGTATCAAGCAACTTTAAAAATAAAAAATAAATAAAATAAAACTAGTGTTTATTTATACAGCTCTCGTGCAGGCCTAGATGTTCCAGCTGTTGCTCCATGGTTACAGACTACAAACAAACCCTGTATGTAGTCTGAGACTTTTGGAATATTTCTTTCTGGCTTCTTGCCATCCTCCTCACATGGTGACTGTGGTACAGAAATTTGGTGGTATTCACGAGAAGGATTATTCTGAGTTAAAAAAAAATCCCCAGAAACTTAGAGTGAAAGAGGGAGAGGATATAGGAGCTAGAACATTTTGAGATGGAAAGGGAGCAGTATCACAGGGAATGTCCACTGTAGTCTCAACCTGCAGCTCGACAAGTAGACATGTCAGGGAAGGTTTGTCCAGAAAATGCAAGAAGCAAAACAAGTGAAAATGCAACATAACACCTTCTCATTACTAGATTATGCAATCAGTGCAGCATCGGTGAGAATCCAACCTTTGAGACACCCAGTAATTGTTTTGACATCATTCAACGGAATGGAAATAAGTGAAAATTGTTGGTAGCAGAATCCGTGACCAGGTGCAAATCCATAGACTTGGTCAACTTTAATTGGTGAGAAAAAATGGGTAACAAGTAGTGTTGATCGAGCACCAAAGTGCTCGGGTGCTCGAGTAGAACACCTCGAGATGCCCGGGTGCTATACAGAGCACCAGAGCACAATGGAAGTCAATGGGAGAACCAGAGCATTAAACCAGGCACCCCCTGCTCTGAAGAGGGGAGGGTGTCTGGTTCATAGGAAAAGGTCAGAAATTTATGGAACCACCACTGAAATGGTTTGGGAACAGCATGGGGAGGATGTCTGGATGCATCTTGGACTCCCAGGTCGCTGCTGGGAATGATGTTGTCCGAGTAGTACGCCACTTTTACAGACTGACATTAATACGCACAAAACCGAAGATAAAATCGATTTTAGAGGAAAAATTCCTCTAAAATCCTGTATATTTACTTGTATATAAAGTGCAAGTGCTGCCAAAAATTACAAGGAAGAGGCACTCCGATACAACCTGTATATCACATACAGGAGGGCCTCATTTACATTGTGGTACAATTGTTCATGTAGTGGGACTCCTACTCATAAAGACTATGCACTAAGGGAAAGGGCTGCCAAAAATTACCAGGAACCGGCACTCCAATACACCTTTTATTACACATAAAGGAGGGCATCATGCACACCCTTGAAAAATTATGATTGATGGCCTGCTGGTTACCCTCAAAAACTATTGGAGCAAGGGCCTGCTGGTGACCCTCTAAAACATTAGGGGTGAGGGCCTGCTGCTGATCTGACCATCTAAAACATTAGGGGCGAGTGCCTGCTGCTGATCTGACCATCTAAAACATTAGGGGTGAGTGCCTGCTGCTGAGTTGACCATCTAAAACATTAGGGGTGAGGGTCTGCTGCTGATCTGACCATCTAAAACATTAGGGGTGAGGGTCTGAGAAAAGAAAGATTGAATCATATACCCTTTTTTGTGGTGGAAGGGGTGCATGGGAATACAGTGTATTCAGTACATTATAAAAAAACACATTTAAAGTGCCTTTATGTTCAGCCGCTTTCCTCTGGTGGAGTAGAGAAGTCAGGGGCAATCCAGGCCTTGTTAATTTTGGTAAGAGTCAACCGGTCAGCATTGTCAGTTGACAGGCGGATGCGCTTATCTGTTATAATGCCCCCAGCAGCACTAAATACCCGCTCTGACAAAACACTGGCGGCAGGGCAGGCCATGCGTCCAGCTTGGACACCCAGTAGTTGTAAGGCACAGAGGGATCACTGAGGACGCTGACACGGTCTGCTACGTACTCCTTCACTATCTTCCAAAACTTTTCTCTCCTTGTGACACTAGGCCGCGCATCAGAGTGATGGTGCTGGCGGGGTGTCATGAAACTGTCCCAGGCCTTGGAGAGTGTTGCTCTGCCTCTGTTAGAACTGCTGTGTGTTCTCCTCTACTCCCCAAATCGGTTGCCCAAGGAACTACGTACTCTTCCGCCAGCGTTGTCAGCTGGAAATTTTTGGAGCAATTTTTCCACAAGGACCTTCTGGTATTTCACCATTTTGCTCGTCCTCTACACCAGAGGAATGAGAGATAAGAAGTTCTCTTTGTAGCGGGGGTCGAGAAGGGTGAACAACCAGTAATCGGTGTTGGCCAAAATGCAAAAAAAAGGTGTGGGTTATGGGAAAGGCAGCATAACATAAAGTCAGCCATGTGTGCCAGGGTCGCAACAGACAAGACTTCGCTGTCCTCATCAGGAGGATGACTCTCAATCTCCTCATCCTCTTTCTCCTCTTCAGCCCATCCATGCTGAACAGATGGAATAAACCTGCTGTGGGTACTACCCTCTGTATCAGAGGCAACAGTCTCCTGCTCCTCCTCATCCTCATCATCATCCAATTCGCGCTGAGAAGACGAAATGAGGGTGGTCTGGCTATCACCCTGTGTATTGTATTCCCCCATTTCCACCTCTTCCACATGCAAAGTGTCCGCCTTCATTGTGAGCAGCGAGCTTTTCAGTAGACACAGAAATGGGATGGTTACGCTGATAATAGCGGCATCGCCGATCTGTGTTGATTCCTCAAAGTTGCATAAAACCTCACAGAGGTCAGACATTCATTCCCACTCGTCGCTTGTGAAGAGCAGAGGCTGACTGGAAAGGTGACGACCATGTTACAGCTGGTATTCCACTACTGCCCTCCGTTGCTCACAAATCCTGCTCACGTCGCACAACAGTCGGTGAGCTGGCAATTGCAAGCGCTGCTGCAGCATTGCCAGACCGGCGGCAGCTGTAGATGACTTTCGTAAATGGGCACACACGCGGCGCACCTTCACCAGTAGCTCAAGCAAATTGGGGTAGGTTTTGAGAAACCGCCAAACCACTAAGTTGAACACGTGGGCTAGGCATGGCATGTGTGTGAGCTTGCCGAGCTCCAAAGCCGCCACCAAGTTACAGCCATTATCAGACACAACCATGCCTGGTTGAAGGTTGAGTGGCGAGAGCCACAGCTCAGTCTGGTCCTTTATTCCCTGCCACAGCTCTGCAGCGGTGTGCTGTTTGTCACTTAAGAAAATAAGTTTCAGCACAGCCTGCTGCCGCTTCCCCACTGCAGTGCTACACTGCTTGAAGCTACTGACTGATGGCTGACTCGTGCTGCAAGATGAGAATTCAGAGGTGGAAGTGGAGGAGGAGGTGGAGGAGAAGGGAGGGATGCAGCCACTAATGTAGGAGGTGGCTGAAATCCTGATGGAAGTAGGGCCCGCAGTCCTTGGCGTTGGTAGCAACTGTGCTATCCCAGGATACAATTCGCTCCCGGTCTCCACAACATTCACCCAGTGTGCCGTCAGGCAAATGTAGCGTCCCTGGCCAAAAGCACTTGTCTATGTGTCGGTCGCTAAGTGGACCTTCCCAATAACTGCGCTGGTCAGGGCACGGGTGATGTTACGGGACACATGCTGGTCTAAGGCGGGGACAGCACACCGAAAAAAATAGTGGCGGCTGGGGACTGAGTAACGAGGGACGACCGCCACCATCAGGCAGAGGAAAGCCTCAGTGTCCACAAGCCTAAATGGCAACATTTCCAGGGCCAGCAATTTGGAAAGGTGCGCATTTAGTGCTATGGACCTCAGTTGACATCTGTGTCTCATCCTCATCATCAACCTCTTGAGACACTAATTGCCGTTGACTTATTGGCAACTGTATCTTATTATTACCATCCACCTTGCAAAACACTAATTGCCGTTCCCCACTGTCATTTTCTTCTGACTGTGGATGCTCAAGAGTTTGGGAATCAGTGCACAAGATCTACTCATGTCCCTCTTCAAGCGGGCTTGGTAAGAGGCCCAAATCAAGGAATCGCGCTGAAAAGAGCTCCTCAGAATTTCCGAGTGTGGGATCACTTGTTTGCCAAGACTCTCCATGGTGGGAGGAAGGAGTATCAGGGTGAGGATTCTGTTGACCAGACTCTTGGCTATGGAGACTGGACTTTGTTTAAGACAAGGTGGTGCTTAACTGACTGGAAGCATTATCTGCTGCTATCCAACCGACTTCGAGAGTGGAGTCCTGCGCTGCCCTGCAAACTGGGACATGAAGCTAGGTATGGATGAGTGTGTTTTTTGTGCTCTGGCAGCAGGCACCGTTTCACCGTGCCCAGGGCCATGGCCTCTGTGTGCACCATCAGTAGCACGGCCACTTCCCCGTTCCTTAAATGGTATATATGCTTGCAAGTATGTCACACGTACATTAGCACAGGTTTTGTAAGCGTATGCGCAAATAAATTACACTGAATGTCACAGATATTTTGCATGTGCAAACGTTATACAGGAAATGTAGCGCAGGTAATGTCGCTGTCAGCAGCGGCCAAACAAATGCGCTGAATGTCACAGATATTTAGGATGCGCAAATGTAACACAACAGATGTAGCTGAGGTTGTGTCACTGTCAGCAGCGGCCAAACAATTGCACGCAATTTAGCGCAGGTTGCGCTAATCATATACACTCACCTAAAGAATTATTAGGAACACCTGTTCTATTTCTCATTAATGCGATTATCTAGTCAACCAATCACATGGCAGTTGCTTCAATGCATGTAGGGTTGTGGTCCTGGTCAAGACAATCTCCTGAACTCCAAACTGAATGTCAGAATGGGAAAGAAAGGTGGGCTACAACAGCAGAAGACCCCACCGGGTACCACTCATCTCCACTACAAACAGGAAAAAGAGGCTACAATTTGCATGAGCTCACCAAAATTGGACTGTTGAAGACTGGAAAAATGTTGCCTGGTCTGATGAGTCTCGATTTCTGTTGAGACATTCAGATGGTAGAGTCCGAATTTGGCGTAAACAGAATGAGAACATGTATCCATCATGCCTTGTTTCCACTGTGCAGGCTGGTGGTGGTGGTGGTGTAATGGTGTGGGGGATGTTTTCTGGGCACACTTTAGGCCCCTTAGTGCCAATTGGCCATCGTTTAAATGCCACGGGCTACCTGAGCATTGTTTCTGACCATGTCTATCCCTTCATGACCACCATGTACCATCCTCTGATGGCTACTTCCAGCAGGATAATGCACCATGTCACAAAGCTCGAATCATTTCAAATTGGTTTCTTGAACATGACAATGAGGTCACTGTACTAAAATGGCCCCCACAGTCACCAGATCTCAACCCAATAGAGCATCTTTGGGATGTGGTGGAACGGGAGCTTCGTGCCCTGGATGTGCATCCCTCAAATCTCCATCAACTGCAAGATGCTATCCTATCAATATGGGCCAACATTTCTAAAGAATGCTATCAGCACCTTGTTGAATCAATGCCACGTAGAATTAAGGCAGTTCTGAAGGCAAAAGGGGGTCCAACACCGTATTAGTATGGTGTTCCTAATAATTCTTTAGGTGAGTGTATATTGCAGCCAGATAAAACAATAGTCCTTAAAAGGACTTTTGGGTCTCTAACACCTTTCAGCAGTAAACCCTGCCTGAAAAAAAAAAAACTATTCCTGTCCTTACACTGTCTGTCTCTTCTGCTGCAGCTCTCCCTGACTAAGACTGACCCTCGTTCCGGCCAGCCAATCACTGTAATGCCAGTAACCAACTTGGCTAAAGCATTACAGTTAGTGCCAGTACTTACCCGCATGTTTATTGGCTGCGTAGCAGCCAACAAACGTGCGGGGAGGAGACTTTAGCACCACGCTCGAGCACACACAGTGTTCGGCCGAACACCGCGATGTGCTGAGCATCGCGATGCTCGACTCAAAATGGTGTTTGGCCAAGCATGCTCACCCAACACTAGTAACAAGCAAAATGGAGTATCCATAATATTAGATAAATGTCTATCTGAAGGATGGATTGAAGATGAACCAGCAGGGAGACACCATGGTTGAAAGACCTAGAAAAAGATCCTTGACTGATTGCTTTTAAGAACAAAATTCTGAATTCTCCAAGCAATGGCTATTTCTGTAGCTCCTTATTGGTGGGAAAACATACCTCTAAACTGTGGTACTGTTTAAGATTTCTGAAACGTCAAGAAAAATTCAATCACTAACCAAAATTGACCTCAAGGAACCAAAGTGGAACCCAATTTACCTCAATGAACCTTCAGCTTGGTGAACCAATGACCAGACTGAAGCGTTGTCTCATTTTGGACTTACTGTTTTATCATTAGGAGAGACAGTTATGAGCAGAAGAGATTGAAATAAAGAAGGAAGAGGAGAACCAGTCAGACGGTGGATCAGTTAGAGAAGAAGATCCAAATAGAAGACAGGGCATCTTGTAGGAACACAGTTGAAATGGTGACCAGGAGTAGAAATATTGTAACTTGTTTGCACTTATTAGTCATAAAACCTGGAGTATGATATGACTGTCAGTGGAGTGGGTGTGAGCACACAGCGTCCCATCCACCCAGCTGCGGAGAAATCTTGCAGTGGGTAGAAAATAATAGGAGACTGAGGTGGCACCTGGAATATGATTTCACAACAATTACTGTCAGATAAAAATACACCCTTAATCAAGATGGAGCCGTTACCAGCAAAGGTGCAAAATTGAATGCGGGGTATGGAGGAGGATGTAGAAAGGTGAGAGCCACATGGACAGGATGGGTGGTCCTGCCTAGGGACAATAGCCTGCCAATTAAACACCCAGAGAGAAAATGTCAGCAGAGACATTCTCACTGTCACTATGTAGTGATAATAATCAGTTGTTATAAACAGGAACACAGCATCGGTTATAAAGAAAGTAGCAGGGACTGCAGGCAAAGGAGATATTGTAATGATGTTGGTGGCCGCTTAGTACTATGGTCCCTGCATGAACCAGTATATGACATAACCAGGTACAAAGTCAGAGAAGAAATTTACAGAAGTACAGTAAATGGTGATGTGAAAAACTATTTGCCCCTTCAGGTGTCATCTATTATAGGGAAGGGAATCTGAGTCATTCCATGAGGTTCCGAATGATTGCTTCATACAGATGTGTCCATCGTTACCATATCTCGAATATGATTAAAGGCTCCAATTTCACATGAAGTAATTTCAATATAATATTACAACATGCAGTTCCAATGACAGCCACTGGGTGGCCACACGTGCAAAGATCTAGGATAGACATCTTGTGACAGAGTATCACAAAATCAAGTTTTTTCAGAAGGCTGGTCATCTCGCCTCACACATTTCTGGATTTTTTTTTTAGCCAAGAGGAAAGGCAAGGAAGAACATGTCTGTATAAGAAATAAACACATATAGTGCAGTTTAAGCAAAGGCCATCTCAGCTTTGTGAAAAAGTAAGTGCCCCCTTGCGATGAATACATTTATTTCAGTCTTCCAAATCTGTCACCTGTATTAAGACCTCTGTAGAAATTAAACAGATCTTGAAAGTGAAGTAGTCTCCAAAAATGTTTCTCCAAGAACACGATAAAAAGTGGCACACTGAGGTTTTTCTGACATTTACACTGAGCATGTGTAAATCCTGACCTTAAAGGGGTTTTCCTATCTGCACATTCATGTCATTTGGAGTCTATAGTTATGCATGCCACCATATGCCTATACAATGAAACATGTCAGAGCTTATTATCAGGGGTACGTTATACCAATTTATACCTTTATAAAGCTCTCAAGCATTGTGCGAATGGATCCTTGGGTTGTGCCAAGACTTAGACTTATCCACTATCCACAGGATAGTGGATCCGTGCAGGTTTTTCCACTGGGGCACCAACCAATCATGACCAATACTTTACCGATCACAGTTGAGCATGTGCACTGTTCTTCACTTTTCTTTTGGAGTACCAGATATTGGCAATTAATACACTTGGCTTCTGCTTGTGTTTGGCAAACCCATAGAGAGGAATGGGATGGCAGCTTGCATGTCCAGGCATCTGTTCAGTAGTTAACACTGAAATATTATCAAATTATATATAGCAGGAAAAATGAAAGTTCTTCTCTACTTTGAGGTCACCATCAGTTGGCTCTTACAACTCAACAGGGTCCATGGGTACCCTTTTCTTCTAATAGGTGAAGGTTCAAGAGATTTGGAGGTCTACTGTATCTATTAGACATGCATAAAATATCTCATGGATCGTATTCGAATACCCCTTCCAATTAGAGCTAAAAGAGAAAAGGCCATCTTCTTCATAAATAGGCTTTCAAATCATTATAGATGACAGCAAGCCAAGCATTATATTCTCAGACAGCCTTTCTAAGGAAAGAATATAATGAAACGTAATAAATCACAAGTTCAACACATTTTAACATGTGCCCTCATCAACAAAAACATTCTGTTTTCTTATCATTGCCCTCCTGTCTATGGCTATGACATTGGCATTACTGGGTTTGACAGATCCACCATTAAAACAGGATGTCTACAATATCTGAAAAGCGTCTCAGATATGATTACCACACTCTCAGTATTAGTCTGACATAAAGTCAATTGCCAATGAAAAACTATCTTACTTTTTAAGGCGTGAAATACATCTAGTAGAACATGCTTGGAGCATGTGGGCCCTCAGATCTGCTCAGAGGCAATGAAGCTAATGCTGCTTAACTTTCCCTGTTCTTTCCATTTATAGAAGAACCTATTCAAGGTTTATCATACTGTATGGCTGCAACAGAATAAGATCTGTTTTAGAACTGTGTTGTTGTCACGGCGGAGAGTGTACTGTACAATGTAGGAAATTTGGGAAAGCAACTAGGCCTGAACACCAGGAAAAGGGAGCAGGTCACCTCCTAATGCTGCCCTAATCCTGGCCATGACTCCTAACCATATGAGCAGACCCAGATGGTAGGTGGGCTCATACACAGTAACCTGGGCTCTACTAACCCTATCGATCCCTGGGATAATGGTCAGGAATGAGAGACGACCTGTTCATCCACGACACAAAAGAGCAGGAGTCTCTGCAGGCCTAACAGCAAGGAGAGAAGCAGACAGTACAACGTCACTTACCTGCCCAGAACAACAAAAAGAAATAGTTGTCCGCACCACAACCACTGGATCCTGTGAAAAGCACTGAAGCCCAAACACACAATTCTGGACTTAGTACCAACACCAAACACAGCAGTAGTAACTGCCTGGACCACCATGCGGCAAGCAAGATGCATGGTGGACCCAGACAGCACTGCTTAACTGAGTTGTAGTTCCCCCTCCAGGGAACCCCAGGGACCCCCTTCTGGAATTACAGACACACAAGGGAAATGTCAAACAACCATGCTGGACTACAGACACCAAATAGACCAGACATAGAACACCAAATGACATACAAAAAACACCCTGTAAATCATACACCATACTCAAAACAAGTGAGGATAGGTAAAGGAATTGAAGCAAAGGGAAGACAAGGGGATGACATTTCAGATGACATTGATGTCAAACTAGGATGGCCCACAGATATCATCCAAGAAAGGAGCAAGCTCCTTCTTATACAAAGGCAGACATAACCATGATCTCAGTCTCACAGCAACAGTATAAGAAGAGACCTGAGACCACACCCAGCTCCATCTTGCTCACACCTTAACCCCGTGCATACCAGAAAGTAAGGGCAACAGCCTTAAAGGGCTTCTGTCACCCCACTAAACTGTTTTTTTTTTTGTGTACTTATAATCCCTATCCTGCGATATTGCTATACCTTATGTTATTAATAATTTTCGTTCAGTAGATTTAGCAAAAAACTTACTTTTATGATATGCTAATTACCTTTCTACCAGCAAGTAGGGCGTCTACTTGCTGGTAGCAGCCGCAGAAAACCGCCCCTCCTCTTGTTGATTGACAGGGCCAGCCGCGATCTCCTCTTCCGGCCGGCCCTGTCAGCATTTCAAAAATCGCGCGCCTGTGTTGATTCGGCGCAAGCGCTCTGAGATAAGGAGGCTCGCCTCCTCAGCACTCCCTCAGTGTGCCTGCGCCGATGACGTCTTCTCTTTCGGTGATGGTAGATATGTGTCACCGAAGTTCGTGGCCTCAGTGAAGTAAGAGACAGTATTTTAGGTGCAGGCGGCAGTACGTGGTTGACATTCCATTTATTTAGTATAGCTGTGAATAGCTGATCTCGGACGGCTCTTACTGGGAGTAGTCATAGTGCTGGGTGGGTGACTACTCCCCGCGTTCCAGGTTGGGTCTTGACTGGCCCTCCAAAAAACAGAAAGCTCTGTAAAAGGATCATGTTCTGCTTTCAACTAGGGAGATGAGGAAGTTAATAGCCCTACTCAAATCCTGGGGGAACTTTATATGCACAGGAAGTGTGGGTGTATTGTATAAGAAGAGGGTGGTTTGTACAGCAAGGGTGCAGTTTATTCTGATGACCGTCCATACCACTCAACCCATGATACAAGCTATTAGACATGAGCTCACAGAAAACCAGCATGGTGCATTAACATACGTTTGTGGGAGATGAGGTTTAGAGGGTTGGATAAAGGTTATTGTGGGCCCTAAATGCTGTAGGCAATTGTCCTTTTGCACATGGTGTTCATAGACCCAACCAAAAAGTGGGCGATGATGGCAGTTAGTGCCCTAAATATGTATTCTGCAGCAAAATTTCCCTGACAAAAATTTTAAAAAATTTAATAACTATGAGATGGTACAATTTAATAATTCTGGATAGGCTTCTCCTGCACACATAGCAGGAATTGAGTCAACACAACCCCAAAAATTAATAAAATGTATGAAATGAATGAAAACAAGAGATCCCTTTCATCTCATCACATACAGAAGAGGTTATATATAAAAAGACCTTCTTCTCTGCACAAACGTGCACTCCCTCTGGGGTAGAGGAAGGGTTACTGCAAATGGAGCCTCTTGCATCTGGCTTAGCTGTGTGACACCGGTTGATGAATGCATAATGAGTATGCTAATGAAGCCCTAAGACTGCGACCAGGCTGCCTGCTTTCCCTATGTCATAGCACGCTGAACAGTTTATGACATCGCCTGGAGACTGTCACAGGGAGGTGCCAGGTGATAGGAAATCTGAGTGAAAACACCAAGGAATGATTGCCTTGCTCATAGGAGACCATATTAATGGAGGTTTAGTTATCTATAGTCATCATGAGGCACTGAAGAAACTTTATAAGGGGTATATGATGATAAACAAAGCCTGAAATTGGACCAAATGAGCCAAGAGCACATGAAGACCAAAAATAGAAAATTATGGAGGCAAGGAGTAGCTAGCTAATAAACTTCACCACAGAGATGACAATCAAATTCCTAGTTTTGACTTCTGGAAAACTTTGATGTACTCTATACAAAAGGGTGCCACCAAATAACCCCACACTAGTCGACTACTAAGCACTTTTAAACAAATCTGAAGGTGCCATCTTGATAATCAGTGCCAAGGAAGATGTCACCAGTTCCACTTGTGTGTTCAGGCAAACCTACTTTCAAATTTGTTCATGATTGGTCCAGTGAGAGAACACCAAAACCAGTGGTGAAGTCCATGTGTTCCTGGAAAAGACAAAGTCTAAAAATTATATTAGCAACCATAGCACAAAGTCCCAAAAGTATGTCATTGTTTTTGCATTCATGGTAAGTAGGAGTAACCTGACCATCGCCTATTCAGGTAGGAAACCAGCCTATGTCGCAAAGTCCCTTCTTTTCAAGATAAGAAACAGGCACTCTAGAGGGTGGACACTATCTACTGTAAGTAAGTAAACTTTAGAAGGTTGGAAGGAAGGTAAGGAGCCTTATGGTCAGTTAGCTTTAGGTTCAAAGAGTGTCTATTAAAGGGTAGAAATGTTCACACCTAACTAAATATCAGAAATGTGGCTACCAATAGTCGAGAACTTTACATTAGGTGGTGTTCTAACATATTTAGTATTTTTAGCTGATTAAATACTAGACAGTCAAGGTAAAGAAAAAGTATGTGGAGCTATAAGGTAGGTAGACTAGAAATAACCTCTGTGCACATAAGTCAGATCTTCTAAATGTCCTTCTTTTGGATGACCAAATCCTTCTTTTGATTCAAATCTCATTGGAATTGATCAATTGATTTGTCTTAGGGGGTTGTATCAGTCTCTGGCTTAAATACTGTATATTATATCTTAATTTACTACTATAAGTTACTACATTCAGCCAATTTTTGTGGTTAGGGCTAGACAAAGTTGGTTGAAGAACAAGTGAAAATTTTGTATTTTCCAGAATATACAATAAGTGTCCAACATCTCGAAAGTAGGAAATTATACCAACCACATGGTGTTTTTGTTTTTTTACTGTAGATATTTTGGAAACCCTCCATTTGTAGCCCTCATGTGTCCTAGTACAAAATAAAAGATAATTCATCTGTGAGTCCTAAATGGCCAATAAAAGTTCTTCCATGCACAAGCCCATTTGAATGGTCCATATTCCTGTACAATGTTGCTTGATTCATAATTTTCTATGTCATACACCATCTTTCTCTACCATGTAGAGTTGATCCTCTTGACCCTCAAGCTCAATAGCTATGTTCTCCTGCCTGTCCTCTTATTAAGCTTCTACAACCCATCAAAATGGTGGGTTTCCAGTTGTGGAACAATACACAATCAAAGTGTATTGTGGTCCAAAAATGAGAAAAAAATACCAGAGTTCAAGGAAAGGGAAGGAGAAGTGAGCAACAAATACAAAAACATTGTGGCAGCTCTCAATTTAAATTGTAGTCATTGTGCCTGCCGGGCTCGCCAACATGCAACATTTATTCAGCCAAACAACCTAGGAGCAATTTTCAGTTTAAGAAAGCAGCATCCCAGAATCCTCTAGGCGAGTCACATTTTAACAGGTTCTATGGCCCTCAGGCTGTTCTTTATCAGCTGGCCTCATGCAGCACAATGAACTCAAGAAAGTGGAGCTGCTATGAGCAGGGAACAAATGGCAGCTCCTCCTGTCTGTCTCTCTTTTTCCCTCTGCGATTTAGTGCCTGATGAAAATATTTTGATAATTCATTACCTTTTTAATGCGTGCGTGAAATCAGACAGTGATTATGGTAATGAGCTTCTAGGAAATAAGTTAGAGCTGAGTGAAATTATTTTTTTATATAGATACAGCACGCAGATAATGAAAGCGCGCTGTGCTTCCTGTCTTAAAACGGGAAACTGTTCCTGCAGACAAGGCGGCAGATGCTACCATAACCTTCAGGTCCTCAGCTTCTCGTCTGTTTACTAATCCTAATCTAACATTAATCGACAGATATCATTACCGAATAGCAGTGCTCATTTTTGCACATGCAATGCAGACTCGAAAAACCTGACCATGATTTGAAGTTAGGTAGATATCACAAGGTCCATGTAGCCTAATTAGGCTT
This sequence comes from Bufo gargarizans, assembly GCF_014858855.1. NCBI lineage: Eukaryota > Metazoa > Chordata > Amphibia > Anura > Bufonidae > Bufo > Bufo gargarizans. Next base: position 82,721,866 of record NC_058090.1, read on the forward strand.
ACTGATGAGACAACATGCATGGCCCATGCAAGAGAAAAAGGGGCTTCTTAGAAATAACAAAGACTACCACCCTACTTAGTTTTGCACTAGACCACTCCATCCCGAGTCAAATATGTCTTGTATTTGTAAAAAACCTTACAATCTTACCACTCACCATCCCTAGTAGGAGAGAAGGGTAGTATGGTCCTCATACAATTCCTCCTTTGTTGTAGTACCAATCAAGAGAGGGAGCACAGGAAAAAGAGATGGTGTCTATCTGAGATTAACCTCCTTCTAAATACATTATCATCAAGGGGTTATATTGTAAAGAGTAAGACCCAACAGAGCCCTCCGAATAGAATGCTGGCTTTTGCCACTCAAGTCAGAAGGACATGTTTTGCTTCCCCTGTCTACACCCTTTCCTTCATATGCTGTCTTTATTTCTGCTTTCAGATATCAGGATGCTATTTAAATTACTGGTAATGTACAGTACCATGCACCAACTATGACACTGCCAATAAGGAGACAGAAACTGACTGTGATACTGACAATGAGGGAACAGACACCAAATATGATTCTGACAATAGGGGACTAGACACTGACTATGACACTGACAATAAGAGACCAGGCATTGACTATGACACTGACTATAAGGGATCTGACACTGACTATGACACTAAAAATGATAAACCAGACACCAAGTATGACACTGACAATGAGGGACTTGACACAGGCTATGACACTGACAATAAGGGACCAGGCATTGACTATGACACTGATAATATGGGACTTGACAAGGGCTATGACACTGACAATATTGAACCAGACACCAACTATGACACTGACAATGAGGGACTTGACACAGACTATGACACTGACAATGAGGGACTTGACACAGACTATGACACTGATAATATGGGACTTGACAAGGGCTATGACACTGACAATATTGAACCAGACACCAACTATGACACTGACAATGAGGGACTTGACACAGACTATGACACTGACAATGAGGGACTTGACACAGACTATGACACTGACAATATGGGACTTGACACAGACTATGACACTGACAATATGGGACTTGACAAGGACTGTGACACTGACAATATGAGACAGGATGCCGACTATGACAGTGACAACGAGGGACAAGACACTGACTATAAAACAGACAATAAGGGACCAGGCATTGACTATGACACTGACTATAAGGGATCTGAGACTGACTATGACACTAAAAATGATAAACCAGATACCAACTATGACATTGACATTGACAATGAGGGACTTAACAAGGGCTATGACACTGACAGTATTGGACCAGACACCAATTATGACACTGACAATGAGGGACTTGACAAGGACTGTGACACTGACAATATGAGACCAGACACCGTCTATGACAGTGACAAGACACTGACTATGAAACTGACAATAAGGGACCAGATGCTGCATATGATACTGACAATGATAGACCAGGCACTGACTTTGACACTGACAATAAGGCATCAATCCATTACTGTGATACTGACAGTAATGGACCAGGCACTGACTACGAGACAGGCAAAAAGAGGCTAGACACTCACTATGACACAGACAATAAGGGACTAGGCACCGACTATGAGACAGACCACATGGGGCAAAATGTTGACTATGACACCGACAATAAAGAACTAAACACCAACTACTGTATGACACTGACAATGAAGAAATAGGCACCAACTACTGTATGACACTGACAAGGAAGAACTAAACACCAACTACTGTATGGCACTAACAATGAAGAACTAGGCACCAACTACTGTATGACACTGACAATGAAGAACTAGGCACCAACTACTGTATGACACTGACAATGAAGAACTAAACACCAACTACTGTATGACACTGACAATGAAGAACTAAACACCAACTACTGTATGACACTGACAATGAAGAACTAAACACCAACTACTGTATGACACTGAAGAACTAAACACCAACTACTGTAAGACACTGACAATAAAAGACTGTAAATGACACTGACAACTACGGATTGGGCATTGAATGTTTTCACATTTTTGGGTTTGGGGAGCTGTCACGGCTGAGGAAGGGGAAAACCCTCAGCCGTGCGATGCTCAGAAATCTCCAGTCGCTACTCGGTCAGGGCAACAGAATTAGGGAGCAGGTCACCTCCTATTGCGTCCCTAACGCTGACCCTATCTCCTGTCCGTATGAGCCGACCCTGGTGGTAGGAGGGCTCATACCCTGGAACCTAATAGTCCCTGCAAGCCCTCAGGATGGCCCTGAACTAAGGAGCAGGGTAAGACAACCTACTCCTCCTAGGCACGGAGGAGCAGGAGTCTAGCTGGCCAAGCAGCATGAAAGAAGGGAAACATAAACAGAACTATGAACATGACAGGTGAACCCAAACAGTTCCACACAAACCTGCCACAGCCTTGCTGACTGGAACCCGTGCTCTGAAAACGCTGTCCACACAAACAAAGGTAAACAGCACACACATAAAGACACACAGGGACCAGGACATCCATAGCTGCAATAAAAACCCAAAGGAAACGGACATAAACTAAACATCAGGGGTTAGAGTTTTATGACCGGAAGGGTGGCCCTTACTGGAAGATGGTATTCACAGGAGGCTGCTCCAGCTAAGCATGGCTGAAGCAACCTACTGAGCCATGCCAAACACAGAGGCTATATAGGACTAAGTGGCCACACCCACACAGACACACCCAGTGTCTCACACACACAGAAAGGGAGTTAACCCTTCCATCACCAGGGAAGGGAAAACACCACTAAAAGGGGAAGTGCACACAATAGCATAAAACCTAGTGCACACATACACACACACCTAACAGAAAGGTTGCTAGGTCAACCGCATGCACAACATAGCAAGCTGCCACAATACAGCTCAGAGTGCTATGCTGCCACATTCATAACGTTGCCAGCGGCAACCACAGGTGAGGCAAATACCACAGCCCTCACCTGTGATTGACAACCAAACTAAACCGCTGACAACCGCATGCGGTTCAGGAGTCACGGTCATGGCCGTGACAGGAGCAGATACTATTGTTGCGTTGGGGTCAATGAGCTTTGAACTATAGCAGTTTACAATACACAGTATAACAGATCGCTGTGGTGATATATAATAATATATTTGCAGATGTCCTTCCTGATTTTTGGATGGCAGCCTATACTGCCTGGGTTTCGGTCCTAAAATAGGAACATTTTCTGTGCCAGGCATCTGTCATAATCAATACTGGGGAAAATAATGTTGTGAAATGTGCTGTCCAAATCCAAGAAGGTCACAAGGGCACAGACCACTGACCCACACCTAAAGGGGAAGATGGGGAGGCAGAGGGTCTGCACAGCCGGACCAATGGGGACCCTGCAGGGGATATTTCATAAATGCTTTCTCTACAAAATGTCAATTACCGGCGCTTTCCAAGGCTCAAAAGCTGATAGATGGCGGGGAATCTGCCAGGCGGTGAAAATAAACATATGACATATGACAAGATCTCTGGAATTAAATATTTATAATAAAAAGGAGCAGCAAGATTTATGGCGTCTTAAATAGATGTTATGTCTCTGCCCCCATCAGCGGGAACATCCAATCCCAATCATAAATTTTGATTAAATGCCTCCTCGGCACCAATGAAGTGGAAGAATGGATGGCCCCCGCAGTGGCATTTAACCATTTCAGGCGCCTGGTCATGCAGCACCTAGCAGACAATCACATTATCCATCATGTTTTTTTTTTTCAAATCCGCGCCGGCGATGAGCTGCCTACGTCCTTCGGCTCAGGCAGGTGGGCAAACACCTGCCCGATAAATGTCACCACGGATGCTCGAGATGTAGAATATTAATGTGTACCTCGTAAGCATCGCAACAGTAAAATAAATAATAAAATATAATAAAAAATGTAATATTTTTGTATTGTATATTTTATGTTCCTATACTCCTTTAGCTATTCTTGCTCTGTTTTTTGCTATACCTAAGTCTGGTCACCACTGCAAGGACTGGAACTGTTGGAGACCTCTTTGATGGAGCTAGGTGGCAGGGATCAGTGGTCACTAGCTAGCCACTAAGAGGGGATAGGCACGGACATGAAATTAACAGGACTTACCAAATACCAAGATGGTCAGCACTACCCATTTGCCCCACTTTTTGCATGCCCCTCTTGTTTTTGCCACTTGTCCTTGGAGTTGGTGGTTACATTTGGTGTGTGTTTGTGATCGTGGGAAGGGGTGAATCTTCCAAAATGTAATGTGAGGTCTCAACTATCTGGATTTTGAAGGTCTTAAGGCTCTGAGTCCTCAGTGGGGCAGGTCAGGCATGATACAGCAGTACATGGATGGTCCATGTCCACCATACAGGCTCCAGTAGTGTGCCTTGCAGTAACTTCCTGGCTTTGCAATTTTCGAGATAGGGAGAGAAGAATTATTAGGCAGGAAACAGGGTGGTGGCACGCTGACAATTATGTATATCTAGGGTTGGCAACTACAGAAGCTGTTCAGAGGGTAGGAAGGTCATCTTCTGTATAGAGCTACCATGAGTGAAGCCACCCTTGGCATCCAAAAGCACAACCCACATCTTAACGGCTTTTTCATTGCCAGTGGTAGATGGATGTCCCAGGTAGAAAAGGTTGAAGGAGAGGTGGTAACAAATATACATTTTTTCTGATTGGTGTGCCAACAGTGAGTTTGCCAGCAGTTTTGACCATGTTAAACTGATGACAGCACTGGGTAGAGTCTGGGAAGATCAATACAAGCATGATTTTTGTGGAACATAACAGTCATGCCCAGATGTTGGAGCCTTAAGAAACTTATAAGAAGACACCAGCACTTGGTAGCTAGACCCTGCTTAAGCGTTTCCATTGGGAGCCGGGATCTTGATCTGCTTTAAAGATCATCTGTCAGCAGTTTTGACCATGCTAACCATATATTTAGTGAACTGTTTCTCACCAGGAGTAGTGAGAATATGGAGTTTTATTATGCCAGATTCACAGCTCCTCCCTTTGGTGTGAATAAGCTCTCCTGGTTGGATGATACATCTGTGACTCAGAGCAGAGGGGAGGAGCTGTGAAGCAGCTCAATGCAGGGAGTACTTCACAGTTAAGCCGGGCACTTGCAGGAGCAGAACCTGGCAGAATGAAAGTTTATATGCACACTACTCCTGGTAAGAAAAAGCTCACCAACTATATGGTTAGCACAGTCAAAACTGCTGACAGATCCTCTTCAAAGCAGATCGAGCTCCAAAATCCCAATGCAAACTCTAGCTCCCAAGCACTGGTGCCTTCTTATGAGCCCCTTTAGGCTCCAACATCTGGGCATGACTGTTACCACAGTGGATTTACCGTCAGTAGTACAGAGCCATATTTCAGCGGAGGGTGTTTCCAGCACCACGACGAAGAACGCGGCTCGACGCTCACCTTGCTGCTGTGATGCAGAGAGCAAATTATTGAAGTTGATGCAGACATGAATGATTAATTCCCGGCCCTTTTCTTCTCTCTCTTTCTCTTAATTATAAATGTTTTAATGACAGTTTAAGGGAATACAATTAGATTGTTGCTGGCCGCTCAGTCTGTCCTATCTGTGCTGGATACTTCTGCCAGCCTGCAGTCTGGAATTTATGCAAATCCAGGAGGCACACATCTTGCTTATAAAGCACTATTGCATGGCATGGCTATCCGGTCCCAGAAAAGAGCTGAATCAGTCCTGGGCAATATTCTTATGTAAATCCAATGCCCAATGGGATCTCCTAAAAGAAAACCTGATGACATCATAATCTTTCTAAACCAGTCTATGGGACTGACCCTGATTACAGTGCAAAAAGAGATTCATGACCACCAAAAGGGTCCCCTGGCTGAATAATATACAGAGTTGAGTTTGTCACGTGGCACAACTCATGATATCACTACATATGCAATTTTTCCGAAGGACTACATACACCCATAATATGGTCATACTGTACGAAGGAAAAAGTTTGAATTCTTAAAGGGCACTTGTCAGCAGGATAAACCCCATCAAACCAGACCTACTGTCTGATAGGGTTGATCCTGTCTATTAACTGGGTTGTCCGGGTTCAGAGCTGAACCCAGACATACCCATAATTTCACCCAGGTAGCCCCCTCTGACTTCTTGAGTATCAGAGCAGTTCATGCTCCGATGCTCTCCCTGTGCAGGATCGCGCAGGGCAAGGGCTCTTTTATTTATTATAACACACTGCCGTGCGGAGGCTTCCGCCCAGCAGTGTGTTTGGTGATGTCACCGGCTCTGATGGGTGGGCTTTAGCGCTGCCCTAGCCGTTTTACAGGCTAGGGCAGCGTTAAAGCCCGCCCATCAGTGCCGATGACGTCACTGAACACACTGCTGGGCGGAAGCCTCCGCCTGGCAGCCCAAAGGAGAGCCTGGTTCGTCACCGGAAATCCACAAAATGCCGTTGCCCTGCGCGATTCAGCGTAGGGCAAAGGAGAGCATCGTAGCATGAACTGCTCTGATGCTCTTGCCAGGAGGCTGCCTAGGTGAAATTCTGGGTATGTTCGGGTTCAGCTCTGAACCCGGACAACCCCTTTAAAATTAGTTGCATAGTTCCCAAGACAAAAAGGTTTCAATTCTTTAAGCAAATGAGGGCTTCAGTACCCCTCGGTGGACTGCGTCATACTGTGTACCTTCTTAATGCTCACTCTCTGGTCTATAGGAGCCTGTAAATCTGCAGGTAACTCCACCAATTTATGTGAAAAGAGAGGAATACAGGTACCATAGAACTTAGAAGGGTCTATATTCTCTCTGATAATCTCACCTCAAGAGCTGTCTGTGACCACTTCTGGGAAACTTGTGTAGGGCGATTTCTACTTGGAAACTTGCATAGGGCCACTTCCACAAGTAAACTTGCCTAGGGCTACTTCTGCAAGGAAACTTGTGTAGGGCCATTTCTGCTTGGAAACTTGGGCAGTGTCACTTCCACAAACTTGCGTACAGTAGGGACCATTCTACAAGGACATTTGCATGAGGTTACTTCTACAAAGAAACTTGCATAGGTTCATTTCTACAATGAAACTTGTGTAGGGCCACTTCCAACGTTAAACTTGCAAGGGGCCACTTTCACAATTAAACTTGCATAGGGCCATCTCTGCATGGATACTTGCATAGGTTAATTTCTACAAGGAAACTTGCATAGGGCCACTTCTACAAGAAAACTTGTGTAGGGACATTTCTACAAGGAAACTTGCATAGGGCCATTTCTATTTGAAAACTTGCATAGGGCCACTTTCACAAATCAACTTTCATAGGGCTACTATTGCAAGGAGACTTGTGTAGGGCCATTTCTGCTTGGAAACTTGGGTATGGTCACTTCCATAATTACATTTGCATACAGTAGGGCCAATTCTACAAGGACATTTTCATGAGGCCACTTCTACAAAGAAACTTCTATAGGGCCACTTGTAGAAGGAAATGCGTATTACCACTTCTACAAGGAAACTTGCTTAGGGCCACTTTCACAATTAAACTTGCATAGGTTCACTTCTACAGTTAAAGTTGCGTATGGCCACTTCTACAAGAAAACTTGCATAGATCCACCTCTGCAAGTAAACTTGCATAGGGCCACTTCTACCAAGAAACTTGCATAGGTACACTTCTACAAGAAAATTTGCATAAGGACACTTCTCCAAGGAAACTTACATAGGTTAATTTCTACAAGGAAACTTGCGTAAGGCCACTTCTACTAGGAAATTTGCGTAGGGTCACTTCTACAAGAAAACTTGCGTAGGGTCACTTCTACAAGAAAACTTGCGTGAGGCCACTTCGACTAGGAAATTTGCTTTGGGACACTTTCACAAGGAAACTTGCGTAGGGTCACTTCTACAAGGAAACTTGCGTAGGGTCACTTCTACAAGAAAACTTGCGTGAGGCCACTTCGACTAGGAAATTTGCTTTGGGACGCTTTCACAAGGAAACTTGCGTAGGGTCACTTCTACAAGGAAACTTGCGTAGGGTCACTTCTACAAGAAAACTTGCGTGAGGCCACTTCGACTAGGAAATTTGCTTTGGGACACTTTCACAAGGAAACTTGCGTAGGGTCACTTCTACAAGAAAACTTGCGTGAGGCCACTTCGACTAGGAAATTTGCTTTGGGACACTTTTACAAGGAAACTTGTGTAGGGTCACTTCTACAAGGAAACTTGCGTAGGGTCACTCTACAAGGAAACTTGCTTAGGGTCACTTCTACAAGGAAACTTGTGTAGGGTCACTTCTACCAAGAAACTTGCATAGGTACACTTCTACAAGAAAATTTGCGTAAGGACACTTCTACAAGGAAACTTACATAGGTTAATTTCTACAAGGAAACTTGCGTAAGGCCACTTCGACTAGGAAATTTGCTTTGGGCAACTTTTACAAGAAAACTTGCGTGAGGCCACTTCGACTAGGAAATTTGCTTTGGGACACTTTTACAAGAAAACTTGCGTAAGGCAACTTCGACTAGGAAATTTGCTTTGGGACACTTTTACAAGAAAACTTGCGTAGGGTCACTTCTACAAGGAAATTTGCGTAGGGTCACTCTACAAGGAAACTTGCTTAGGGTCACTTCTACAAGGAAACTTGTGTAGGGTCACTTCTACTAGGAAATTTGCAGGGCCACGTCTACAAGGAAACCTGCGTATGGCTACTTCTACCAGGAAAATTACTTAGGGGATAACAAGTGGCACATAATATACAAAGGGTCTATCGGTTTTGTACTATATGACCTTCTACTGCCTAATGTTATGGAGATAGCTAGTGTGAATGAGCAGGAACATTGACAACAGAATTGGCATGGAACCCTCAGGACCATGGATGGAGTGCACGGTGCGAGTCTCTATGTAATATAGGCTATGATTTACCATTGACGTCCATAGCCGTTCTAGTGCTATATGCGGTATATTGCACACTTGTACAGTAAATCCAGGTTTTTATATATACCTACATTCACTATCTTCCTCGATACCCTCCCCAACTCCTTCACTCTGCCAGCAAATTCTTTCCCAGCAGCCAGCGTGCTGATCTAATCAGCCAGCCTGAAATTTCATTAGCTCTTATCAGACTGACAGCTCACCTAACATACCGTGGTGCGAGAGAGACGAATACTATCGCACTCTAATAGACTTCCAAAGAGAGACGACAATGTGGGACAGATGCAGAAGGACATATGTACAAACATACCGTATATAAACTTAAGAGGGTGTCAGGCTTGAAGGTAACATCAAGAAGCTTACACAGGAAAGACATCGTCGTACTGTAAAATCAAACCATCTTCACCCAGATTCTAAAATTCATATTGATGGGGGATCCAGGATGCTGAGATCTGGGTTGCTGTTTGCAGCCTTCTATTCTTGAAGGGCTTCATTTATGGTTGGGACAAACAGAAGGGTTTGGCCAGGTTTAGTAGGACATGGCTGCTTTCTTCCAAAAACAGCACTTCCGAAGAGGTATTGCAGCTCAGCCCCATTAACTTCAGTGGCGCTGAGCTGCAATACCAGACACAACCTATTGTCAAGGGTGGTGCTGTTTTTGAAAGAAAGCATCTCTTATTTTCTGATCAATTAAGCAACTCAATGTCAGCTTCCTGAGCCAAAACACTCAGCCGAGTCCTGTGCCCCTTTGGGCTCCTGCCCAGCTCAACCTGGCAGAGCTTCTGCCCCTTCGTATTAGCGACTAGTGGGGGCCTTAGACCCCCCGATCAAAACGATGACAGATGTCTGAAGTTACAATAAAATTATTTTCTAGTCAAATAATAAAAACATACTCCTGCATACATGTCTCTCTGCAATCAGACTGCATTATACCTCACTTGTCCAGAGCTGCTCTTCCCTCTGTAACCCTTTACATATACAAATCCAACAAGCCACCATGCCCTTGAACCTGCGGCCGGTCCTCATGAACCGCTGTCGTGCACCTTTTTTTTTTAACCCTTCTCCTTCACATGTCTTCTCCCCGCTGGCTTCTCCTTGCCATTACCTCCCCTCCCCTGGATGTACCCCCGCTCCTTCCTCCCACTCCTTCCTCCCGCTTCCCCTCTTATCCAGTTATTACCAGTCTCCCATGTGCTGATGTTCTCTCGCTCTGTAATTTTTCACGTTCCTTGTATAATTTTTTGGCTTTTTCTATTACTTTTTTTTCCCCGCTCCATCCGTCTGTTATTTTTTCCCCTCACCTACCCCCCCTTCCCCTGTTATTTCTTCACATACTATTTATCTCGCCGGCGTCTCATTCTGCACATATACCGCACATATATACTACTTCCCTTTGTGATTCTGTCATCGTTAATGTCCGATGTGGTGGCGTCTGTGTATACAGGTACAGACATTATCGTCATCTTCGGGGAAATAACAGGATGGGAGCCGAGAGCTTTTTACAATTTGAGCAGTTTATTAGCTGGAACACATGATGGGAGAGTGTATGGCAGAGCGGTGGGTGAGGAGGGGAGTAAGCTCCTCGTTTAGGAGGCATTCACAGGCTCTGCAGATTCATCTAAACAGCAGGCAGAAGGAGAAGGACCATCAGGAAGCTCAGTCTCCCCCATAAACGTTCCCCTAATGCCGTGCATTGTATCGTTGGCAGAGCTTTAATGATCATCGCAGGTAGGTCTTCATAGATACCTCATTACAGAAGCAAATTGTACATGCAAAGAGGTAAAGACAGATCCTACACCTCCTGGTGTCATCTGCAGAGAATCTAAATGTGCAGCGACTGTCAGGTGTGCATGGAAATGGGTATAGACGTTCCCACCTGGAGTAGAAGAACAATCATTGAGAAAACAAATCCTGCACCAAGAAGGAGATGTTGGAACAAAACGCCCTGTGTGTAAATGTAATGATGATATCTGGAAGTGATTACAATATTAAAGCGAAAGGAGAAGTTTATTGGGGAAAACTGTACAGTGGAAAGGAGGCTATAGGACCTGTTGGGCCGCCTCTAGCCTGGATACAAGATGAGATATAGTTGGTTCCATATGGTATCCTGCAGCACATTTACCCACAGATTTTACAGCTGGCCTGTAGATCCTGCGCACTCATACGTTGCTGAAGATGGCGTTCCATAAATGCTCAATTTGGGGATAAATCTTAAGACTAGGCAGCCAAGGAAGTGTAATCTGGTGGAGATATTCCTGAGAACACTTGCCTAGGGTAGGCAGAGCTTTATTCTGCAAAAAAAAAAGCCAGTTGGAAGCCCTGCCATGAGACAACACATGTGGCTACAGGATGTCCTGCACATATCGCTAAGCTGTTAGTGTCCCTCGTATCACTACTAGAGGTGACTGACTGTCGTAGGGTGATGGCTCCTCAGATCATAACGAGTGTTGAGCGAACTTGTGTTTTAAGTTCGACGTCTAAAGTTCGGGTTCGGGTTATCGAAGAATCGCGTTATGGATTCCGCTACCACGGACCATAAGTTATGGTCCGTGGTAGCGGAATCCATAACGAGATTCTTCGAAAACCCGAACTTTAGATGCCGAACTTAAAACACAAGTTCACTCAACACTAATCATAACACCAGCAGTTGGGGCAGTGTGTCACTCCATGGCAAAGGCAGGATTGAAGCTCTCACCTTGAGGCCTCCATACTCTAACCTGACAGTCATTGGATCTCAAACAGAACCTGGATTCATTGCTAAAGATGATATGGTTTCAGTCCGTAGCAGTCCAGGTGTCTTGTTCATGATACCCATGCAAACGAAGACGACAGTGGGTGGCTGACAATGACAGGACAAATAATTGACGCCATTATGCTAAATTTCCTTCTGATAAGCGTCTGGAAATGGTCCAGGCAGAGACAGGGGTGTGTAATGAAGGGGCCACCTGTGTCTGGATGGTGGATGCCAAAACTCTAGCAGCTGATCGTGCTTGTCAGTGGAGCCAACAATCCTCTCTACTGGTGGTCTGTCGGAATGGCGCAGAGCTTGTTCACTGTGTGTGTATGACCTCACGTAACCACTGCTCCCAACGTCTTCTAACAGCTAGGTTAGAGCAGCCTAGATGGCAAGCAATTCATAGAAATGACCAATGATGCACCCCCTCTCAAAAATCTTTCAACTGGGCAAAATGTCTTTGAGTGTGTCGTAGAGGAATGTCTAGAAGTCAACGATCTGTCTACCCAAAAGTAGCTTCTGAGAGCAATACAGAAGCACTTATACTCTCTCTTCTGGCAAGACCCCTAGTGTCTAATAAGACCACACCTGTAATAACTTTTGTACTAATGATGGGTGCATTGGGGTCCTGATTGCTTGTTATGATAGCCAGAAGCCCATTGAAGGCCCCAAAGCCTGCCATGCTGCTGATCTTATTACACACTGCCTATTACACTAAATTTATCAAACACTGTGTGACTGTGATAATTGATAAATGTGGCTCAAACAGATATCAAAATTGACTTTTCCCCTCATGATAACCCCCCCCCCCCTCCCCATTTTGCCACGGTCTTGGAGCATATTTAGAACAACAGTCTCAACATGTTTGGGATCACTCTCCCCACACTATATAAGTTGATGGTCATTGCTTACCTACTTCCCATCCCTGCACAGTGACCGCTGTGGAGACCACAACACTCCCTCATAGAAGTAAATGAGCATCTCCAGTTAATAGGTTTCTATGGTCCAACTGCTCAGGTCACAGAACATGCCCACAACACTCTTCCACAGAAGTCCATGAACATCTCAAGATTACAGGTTCCTATTAGTCCAACTGCACAGGTCACAGAACATGTCCACAACACTCTTCCACAGAAGTCCATGAACATCTCAAGATTACAGGTTCCTATTAGTCCAACTGCACAGGTCACAGAACATGTCCACAACACTCTTCCACAGAAGTCCATGAACATCTCAAGATTACAGGTTCCTATTAGTCCAACTGCACAGGTCACAGAACATGCCCACAACACTCTTCCACAGAAGTCAATGAACATCTCAAGATTACAGGTTCCTATTAGTCCAACTGCACAGGTCACAGAGAATGTCCACAACACTCTCTCAAAGAAGTCCATGAACATCTCAAATTTAGAGGTTCCTATGGTCCAACTGCACAGTCCACAGAGCAAGTCCTCAACACTGTAAAACAGATATCAATTAACATCTCCAGTGGTCCAATTGTTCATTTTTTTCAGACAGTTATCACTGTATAATAAAAAGTTCTGCTGAGTTATAATATACTTTTTGTTTCTACTCCTCACCATTTTCAAAATCCCGGCTTGCTGTTGGTGAATAGAGACACCCAAATGCTGAAAACCCACCTTGAGATACAGCTGCCTTTCTATACATTGATCCGGTGTGTAGCTCTCTTGATGTCTGAGGACGTTTACATATTTCAGTGCATGTCTAATTATCATGGCTGCAGCTATAATTGGACATGACGGGACTGCAGAAAGCTTATTGCAACACTTATTCATATCATAAAGTAACAGACCAACAATTACCCAAAATCAACATTAGAGATGAGCGAATCAAAGTTGACGAAGTGGAATTCGATCTGAATTTCAGGAAAAATTCGATTTGCACCGAATCCGAATTTCCTCACGCTTCGTGGTAACGAGTCGCATGGCTCTGCGCATGTTAGGACATGGAGCAAGGAACTCTGCGAAGGCGGGATCACCCGCAATGCCATGCATGCAGCCAATCAGCAGCCAGCCAGCCAGCCCTGTGATGTCACAGCCCTTTAAATAGCCTCAGCCATCTTGGATTCAGCCATTTTCCAGTGCACTTAGTGCAGGGAGAGACGTCAGCAGGCGCTAGGGACAGTGATAGGAAAGACTTCATTGTGCTAAAAAAAAAACGATTTGCAAGTGCAGGGAAAGATTACTCAAGCTGTAGGGAAAGGATAGGGAGGAATCGTTCCACAGCATTTATGTTGAACAGGGTTCAGTAGGGGAGGTTACAGCCTGGGTACTAGGAACAATCCTATTACACTTTGCTGCACTGTCTGCGGATCCAAATTGCCATTATACAGCTCTGTAATTCCAGCAAACCATTCTTGTTATTGGGGCGCAAGTGCTGTGTGATACAGCCATTAACAGGGTTTATTACAAGGAAATATTGCTAAGTCTTATTTGCCCTTGTGCGGTGCAGTTATATGTTCTAAAGCATTTTTTGGCTTGTATTAGTGGGAAAAAAGGGCTAAATGGACGTTGTGTGGTGAAGCGAGAAAATTACAGCTCTTTTTGTGGTGTAATAGTGGCAAAATAAAAATATATTTGCCGTTCAGCGGTGCAGTTATATGTTCTAAAGCCCTTTTTGGCCTGCAATAGTGGCAAAATAAAAATATATTTGCCGTTCAGCGGTGCAGTTATATGTTCTAAAGCCTTTTGTGGCGTGTATCAGTGGAAAAAAATAAGGGCCCATTTGCAGTTCAGCGGTGCAGCTATATGTTCTAAATCCCTTTCTGTCCTGTATTAGTGGCAAAAGAAAAAGAGTATTCCAAGCACCTGTCTGCCCACATAGCTGCCGAGAAGCTGCAGGGTCACTAAAGTGGTCTCAGAGCTGAACCTAAAAGCCAAATTTTCATGTTTACCTGTGTAATGACCCAGAGTGCCAATAGCACTCCTTTTGTCACCCTGCTACTGTTTCCTATGTGCTAATACCTGTCATCCAATGTATTTTATGTCATCTCAGAATAATGTGCATATTTTTCCATGTAATTGTTAGGTTTCATGTAATGTGCCTGGTTACCACAAGCACCACATCCCAAAGATGCTCTATTGGGTTGAGATCTGGTGACTGGGGGGGACATTTTAGGACAGTGAACGCATTGTCATGTTCAAGAAACCAATTTGAAATGATTCGAGCTTTGTGACATGGTGCATTATCCTGCTGGAAGTAGCCATCAGAGGATGCGTACATGGTGGTCATGAAGGGATGGACATGGTCAGAAACAATGCTCAGGTAGCCCGTGGCATTTAAACGGTGGCCAATTGGCACTAAGGGGCCTAAAGTGTGCCCAGAAAACCTCCCCCACACCATTACACCACCACCACCACCAGCCTGCACAGTGGTAACAAGGCATGATGGATACATGTTCTCATTCTGTTTACGCCAAATTCGGACTCTACCATTTGAATGTCTCAACAGTAATCGAGACTCATCAGACCAGGCAACATTTTTCCAGTCTTCAACAGTCCAATTTTGGTGAGCTCGTGCAAATTGTAGCCTCTTTTTCCTATTTGTAGTGGAGATGAGTGGTACCCGGTGGGGTCTTCTGCTGTTGTAGCCCATCCGCCTCAAGGTTGTGCGTGTTGTGGCTTCACAAATGCTTTGCTGCAGACCTCGGTTGTAACGAGTGGTTATTTCAGTCAACGTTGCTCTTCTATCAGCTTGAATCAGTCGGCCCATTCTCCTCTGACCTCTAGCATCAACAAGGCATTTTCGCCCACAGGACGGCCGCATACTGGATGTTTTTCCCTTTTCATTCTTTGTAAACCCTAGAAATGGTTGTGCGTGAAAATCCCAGTAACTGAGCAGATTGTGAAATACTCCGACCGGCCCGTCTGGCACCAACAACCATGCCACGCTCAAAATTGCTTAAATCATCTTTCTTTCCCATTCTGACATTCAGTTTGGAGTTCAGGAGATTGTCTTGACCAGGACCACAACCCTAAATGCATTGAAGAAACTGCCATGTGATTGGTTGACTAGATAATCGCATTAATGAGAAATAGAACAGGTGTTCCTAATAATTCTTTAGGTGAGTGTATGTGGAATCAGCTGACAACGGTGTAAAAGGAGTGTGCTTCTTCTTGGCGCTAACATTGACCTGTAAGGCTGAGTTGGCACTTGAGTTATTTGGTCAGTTTTGGCCCCATGACTGCCCAAATAAGTGAAGTGTGCAGTGATTCTAAGAGCGACGCCTGTCATCTGCATGTCATACTAACTCACAGTATAATTTCACTCCCACAGCAGACTCCCTATGTGTGTTACTGCAAGGCACAGTGTTCTACACCACTATAAAGGCGTGAATAAATTTGAATCAAAGCAAATTTTTTCCCAAAATTCGGCAAACCGGCCGAATCGGAGTTTTGAAAAATTTGCTCATCTCTAATCAACATACTACAGTTATAACTGGCATCCATTCTGTCCAAGGATTCTCATCTGGAGGCACAAATTCCCAGGAAAGTTGAGATTCCTTGAAAATGACTGGCCTGTTATAATTACTTTTGTGATCACTCGTTGTTTTCCTCCCAGAAGTACAACCAAACATACCGTGTATAATTACAAAAGACTCCAGCTGCCAGTATAATGCAGAGGAACCCAAGAAAATGAACAAAATAAGTGGAGGAGAAGCAGGGACATTGTTTGACTGTGAAAAACTCCACCTGAGCTCCACATAGGAATGAATATTAACGCAAACAGCTCAATACTGTATTTTACTCATGGCAACCAATCCCATAATTAGATGTTCTTTTGCCTGTTCTAGATGTTCTCAACTCTGTTTTCTAGGCCACCATGGTCAACAGCTTGAGCAGTTTCAACCACTAAGTCCTTACCTGTTGAACATGTACAGAGGATTCCTTTGAAATTGGCAGTGAAGAAGAGGGTTTATGTTTTGGCTTATGTTATGTGTAGAGTTGAGCGAACACCTGGATGTTCGGGTTCGAGAAGTTCGGCCGAACATCCCGGAAATGTTCGGGTTCGGGATCCGAACCCGATCCGAACTTCGTCCCGAACCCGAACCCCATTGAAGTCAATGGGGACCCGAACTTTTCGGCACTAAAAAGGCTGTAAAACAGCCCAGGAAAGAGCTAGAGGGCTGCAAAAGGCAGCAACATGTAGGTAAATCCCCTGCAAACAAATGTGGATAGGGAAATGAATTAAAATAAAAATTAAATAAATAAAAATTAACCAAAATCAATTGGAGAGAGGTTCCATAGCAGAGAATCTGGCTTCCCGTCACCCACCACTGGAACAGTCCATTCTCAGATATTTAGGCCCCGGCACCCAGGCAGAGGAGAGAGGTCCCGTAACAGAGAATCTGTCTTCATGTCAGCAGAGAATTAGTCTGCATGTCATAGCAGAGAATGAGGCTTCACGTCAGCCACCACTGCAACAGTCCATTGGCATATATTTAGGCCCAGCACCCAGGCAGAGGAGAGAGGTCCCGTAACAGACAATCTGGCTTCATGTCAGCAGAGAATCAGTCTGCATGTCATAGCAGAGAATCAGGCTTCACGTCACCCACCACTGCAACAGTCCATTGTCATAAATTTAGGCCCAGCACTAGTGTTGAGCGGCATGTCCCATATTCGAATTCGCGAAATTTTGTGAATATTCGAAAGAATATTCGTAAAATATTCGCGATTATTCAAATTCGTTATTATTTCGCATATGCGATAATTCGAATTATCGCATAATACATATGCTATGCAAAATTCACATGTGCGCTAATGAAATCGCCTTACGAAGATTCGCAACTCAATTCAATCACTAATGTATGAATGCAATGCCCTTTGCCTCTGTTCTGGGACAAGTGTAGATATTCGCATGTGCGCTAATAAAATCGCCTTACGAAGATTCGCACCTCAATCACTTTCTAGGGAATGTGAGACTTTTGGGAATCAATCGAGATACAGTGGGGGGTGATGACAGTAGTTGACAGAGTACAGATCAATGTAATCTGTAAGGTGGAAAGTAAAATAAAAAATACGAATATTCGTAAATCGAATTTTACGAAGTTCTACGTATTCGCGAATATGGTGCTATACTATATGAATGCACAGGCCTTTGCCTCTCTGTTCTGGGGACAAGTGTAGATATTTGCATTTGCGTTAATAAAATCGCCTTACGAAGATTCGCAGCTCAATTCAATCACTAATGTATGAATGCAAAGCCCTTTGCCTCTGTTCTGGGACAAGTGTAGATATTCGCATGTGCGCTAATAAAATCGCCTTACGAAGATTCGCAACTCAATTCACTAATGTATGAATGCAAAGCCCTTTGCCTCTGTTCTGGGACGTGCCGATATTCGCATGTGCGCTAATAAAATCGCCTTACGAAGATTCGCAACTCAATTCACTAATGTATGAATGCAAAGCCCTTTGCCTCTGTTCTGGGACGTGCCGATATTCGCATGTGCGCTAATAAAATCGCCTTACGAAGATTCGCAACTCAATTCACTAATGTATGAATGCAAAGCCCTTTGCCTCTGTTCTGGGACGTGCCGATATTCGCATGTGCGCTAATAACATCGCCTTACGAAGATTCGCGCCTCAATCACTTTCTAGGCAATGTGAGTAAGATCTGAGCTGTTGGACCTTTGGGAAACAATCAATTATATGTGTACTGTAATTTTGTGGGGGGGGGAAAAAACAAAAAACGAATATTCGTTTTTACGAATATATAGCACTATATTCGAAATATTCGCGAAATCGCGAAGTTGCGATATTCGCGAAAAAAAATTGCTTTTCGAATATTCGCGCTCAACACTACCCAGCACCCAGGCAGAGGAGAGAGGTCCCGTAACAGACAATCTGGCTTCATGTCAGCAGAGAATCAGTCTGCATGTCATAGCAGAGAATGAGGCTTCACGTCAGCCACCACTGCAACAGTCCATTGGCATATATTTAGGCCCAGCACCCAGGCAGAGGAGAGAGGTCCCGTAACAGACAATCTGGCTTCATGTCAGCAGAGAATCAGTCTTCATATCATAGCAGAGAATCAGGCTTCACGTCACCCACCACTGTAAGAGTCCATTTTCATAAATTTAGGCCCAGCACACAGGCAGAGGAGAGAGGTCCCGTAACAGAGGATCTGGCTTCATGTCATAGCAGAGAATCAGGCTTCACGTCACCCAACATTGGAACAGTCCATTGGCATATATTTAGGCCCCGGCACCCAGACAGAGGAGAGGTTCATTCAACTTTGGGTAGCCTCGCAATATAATGGTAAAATGAAAATAAAAATAGGATTGAATGAGGAAGTGCCCTGGAGTCCAATAATATATGGTTAAGGGGAGGTAGTTAATGTCTAATCTGGACAAGGGACGGACAGATCCTGTGGGATCCATGCCTGGTTCATTTTTATGAACGTCAGCTTGTCCACATTGGCTGTAGACAGGCGGCTGCGTTTGAGGCCTAGTATTTAGGCGCTGGGTGACCGGTATGGATTTAGTGACAGAATTAGACTTGGAAATGCACAGAAGCGTGTGTGTGAAGTTATTCTGAATGACCCTATGTGCACCTTCAATATTATATACCCTTTTAGGGATAGATTTCAAATAGCTCTGATATAGCAGAAACCACTAAATTATGAAATTGCTAAATTGAGAATTGTACTTCAACCCAGAACAAAAAATGTGCTTTGACGGACACTAAATATCTTGCCCAGCAACAACAGTACAGCGGTGGGTAACGAGAGATTTAGAGGGAATTAAATTTGAGGCCTAGTATTTAGGCGCTGGGTCACCGGTATGGATTTAGTGACAGAATTAGACTTGGAAATACACAGTAGCGGGTGTGTGTGAAGTTATTCTGAATGACCCTATGTGCACCTTCAATATTATATACCCTTTTAGGGATAGATTTCAAATAGCTCTGATATAGCAGAAACCACTAAATTATGAAATTGCTAAATTGGGAATTGTACTTCAACCCAGAACAAAAAATGTGCTTTGACGGACACTAAATATCTTGCCCAGCAACAACAGTACAGCGGTGGGTAACGAGAGATTTAGAGGGAATTAAATTTGAGGCCTAGTATTTAGGCGCTGGGTCACCGGTATGGATTTAGTGACAGAATTAGACTTGGAAATACACAGTAGCGGGTGTGTGTGAAGTTATTCTGAATGACCCTATGTGCACCTTCAATATTATATACCCTTTTAGGGATAGATTTCAAATAGCTCTGATATAGCAGAAACCACTAAATTATGAAATTGCTAAATTGGGAATTGTACTTCAACCCAGAACAAAAAATGTGCTTTGACGGACACTAAATATCTTGCCCAGCAACAACAGTACAGCGGTGGGTAACGAGAGATTTAGAGGGATTTAAATTTGAGGCCTAGTATTTAGGCGCTGGGTCACCGGTATGGATTTAGTGACAGAATTAGACTTGGAAATGCACAGAAGCGTGTGTGTGAAGTTATTCTGAATGACCCTATGTGCACCTTCAATATTATATACCCTTTTAGGGATAGATTTCAAATAGCTCTGATATAGCAGAAACCACTAAATTATGAAATTGCTAAATTGAGAATTGTACTTCAACCCAGAACAAAAAATGTGCTTTGACGGACACTAAATATCTTGCCCAGCAACAACAGTACAACGGTGGGTAACGAGAGATTTAGAGGGAATTAAATTTGAGGCCTAGTATTTAGGCGCTGGGTCACCGGTATGGATTTAGTGACAGAATTAGACTTGGAAATACACAGTAGCGGGTGTGTGTGAAGTTATTCTGAATGACCCTATGTGCACCTTCAATATTATATACCCTTTTATGGATAGATTTCAAATAGCTCTGATATAGCAGAAACCACTAAATTATGAAATTGCTAAATTGGGAATTGTACTTCAACCCAGAACAAAAAATGTGCTTTGACAGACACTAAATATCTTGCCCAGCAACAACAGTACAGCGGTGGGTAACGAGAGATTTAGAGGGATTTAAATTTGAGGCCTAGTATTTAGGCGCTGGGTCACCGGTATGGATTTAGTGACAGAATTAGACTTGGAAATACACAGTAGCGGGTGTGTGTGAAGTTATTCTGAATGACCCAATGTGCACCTTCAATATTATATACCCTTTTAGGGATAGATTTCAAATAGCTCTGATATAGCAGAAACCACTAAATTATGAAATTGCTAAATTGGGAATTGTACTTCAACCCAGAACAAAAAATGTGCTTTGACGGACACTAAATATCTTGCCCAGCAACAACAGTACAGCGGTGGGTAACGAGAGATTTAGAGGGATTTAAATTTGAGGCCTAGTATTTAGGCGCTGGGTGACAGGTATGGGTTTAGTGACAGAATTAGACTTGGAAATACACAGTAGCGGGTGTGTGTGAAGTTATTCTGAATGACCCAATGTGCACCTTCAATATTATATACCCTTTTTGGGATAGATTTCAAATAGCTCTGATATAGCAGGAACCACTAAATTATGAAATTGCTAAATTGGGAATTGTATTTCAACCCAGAACAAGAAATGTGCTTGAACGGACACTAAATAACTCGCCCAGCTACAGCACTAGGGACAGATTTAGCTGGATATAAATTTGAGGCCTAGTATTTAGGCGCTGGGTGACCGGTATGGATTTAGTGACAGAATTAGACTGGGATATGGCCAAAAAATAAACAGACTATTGCTGGTTAAATGCACTTGGTGTGACAGCTTCACCCTGATGTAGGCTTTAGCCAAAAAACAACCACACCATTGAGGGTTAAATGCACTTGGTGACAGGCGCAGCTTGCCCCTGATTTTGTATATGGCCAAAAAATGAACAGACTATTGCTGGTTAAATGCACTTGGTGTGACAGCTTCACCCTGATGTAGGCTTTAGCCAAAAAACAACCACACCATTGAGGGTTAAATGCACTTGGTGACAGGCGCAGCTTGCCCCTGATTTTGTATATGGCCAAAAAATGAACAGACTATTGCTGGTTAAATGCACTTGGTGTGACAGCTTCACCCTGATGTAGGCTTTAGCCAAAAAACAACCACACCATTGAGGGTTAAATGCACTTGGTGACAGGCGCAGCTTGCCCCTGATTTTGTATATGGCCAAAAAATGAACAGACTATTGCTGGTTAAATGCACTTGGTGTGACAGCTTCACCCTGATGTAGGCTTTAGCCAAAAAACAACCACACCATTGAGGGTTAAATGCACTTGGTGACAGGCGCAGCTTGCCCCTGATTTTGTATATGGCCAAAAAATGAACAGACTATTGCTGGTTAAATGCACTTGGTGTGACAGCTTCACCCTGATGTAGGCTTTAGCCAAAAAACAACCACACCATTGAGGGTTAAATGCACTTGGTGACAGGCGCAGCTTGCCCCTGATTTTGTATATGGCCAAAAAATGAACAGACTATTGCTGGTTAAATGCACTTGGTGTGACAGCTTCACCCTGATGTAGGCTTTAGCCAAAAAACAACCACACCATTGAGGGTTAAATGCACTTGGTCGCAGCTTGTGCTGGCGCACCACAAGACACAAAATGGCCGCCGATCACCCCAGAAAAATGAGACTGACAAACGGTCTGTGCAGCCTAAAAACAGTGAGCAATTGAGGATCAGCAGCTCAATGATCCACAGCTGCAGATCGATCAGTTAATCAAGTCCTTTGGAGGAGTTAATCTGCCTAATCTCGCCCTACTGTCGCAGCCGCAACCTCTCCCTACGCTAATCAGAGCAGAGTGACGGGCGGCGCTATGTGACTCCAGCTTAAATAGAGGCTGGGTCACATGGTGCTCTGGCCAATCACAGCCATGCCAATAGTAGGCATGGCTGTGATGGCCTCTTGGGGCAAGTAGTATGACGCTTGTTGATTGGCTGCTTTGCAGCCTTTCAAAAAGCGCCAAGAAAGCGTCACAAAAGCGCCAAGAAAGCGACGAACACCGAACCCGAACCCGGACTTTTACGAAAATGTCCGGGTTCGGGTCCGTGTCACGGACACCCCAAAATTCGGTACGAACCCGAACTATACAGTTCGAGTTCGCTCATCCCTAGTTATGTGCTACCTATCTAGAAGGTTTGGTTGCCTGGTACACAACTGCATGGAACCCATGTCAACTACAAAGACTGCTCCTCAGGACTTTACAGATATTTATTTGTTCACATCATCAACCATATGATGTTTTTATGTTCTTCTAAGGCTCCGTTGAGCTTTTTTGGGTGAACGGAAGGTCCTACCATGGGGTAAACCCATTCAGACTTCATGCAGATGGTTGGATTAAACCCATTGGATTGGTTGGAGTAAACCCAGGACCCCAGTGCTGCAACATTAGAAGGGTTAAACAACATGCTAATGCATACCTAAACTCCAAATGGGAATAAATATTAATACAGACAGCTCATATGTTTTGACAACTAATCTCATCATTGGATGTTCATTGCTCTAGATGTTCTGTTTACTAGGCCACCATGGTCAACAGCTTAATCAGTGTCAACCACTGAGGCCTCACCTGCTGAACACGTACATTGGATGCCTTTGAAATTGAAATTGTATCCAATTCCTATTGAGGAAGAGAGATCAATGGTTTGTTATGTGCTACCTAGAAGGTTTGGTTGCCTGGAACAAAACTGTGTGGAACCCATACAACTACAAGAGTTGATCCTCAGGTACATTATATAGATTCCTTTGTTCACTCCATCAACCCTATGATGTTTGTATGTTCACCTAAGGCTCATGTGAGCTTTTTTAGGGTCAACAGAAGGTCTTACTATTAGTAAACCTATTCACACTCAATGCAGATTACATCTTTGGTTAAATTGAACCCAGGACCCCAATGCTGCAACACAACAGAGTTAACCACCATGCTAATACATATGACTGAAGAATTCTTTGGCTCATAATGAACCCTATTATAGCACGGAAAAATGCTTTCTGGTCCTTGCTAGTTTGATTAGAAACTGGGTTGTCCTGCAAAGGTTAAACGAAAACTTTCATGTTGAAGACCTATGTTTAGTAGGGTCCAAATTCTAAGGCACTTATGAGTGCTTCATCACCTTCATTGTTTAAGCTGGGGAACTAAGACTGGTACTGAAGCTTGTTCTGTAACAGTCAACGGGCCAAACTGCAGTGCCTGTAAACCTGATTAAGAGGTTCCCAGACGTTGGACCTCCACCATTGAAACATTGATGGCCATCTAGAAGGTAGGCCATCATTGTTTAAGTCCCAGATGGCCCTTTTAACACTCTCATGAGGGAGATCTTCATCTTGGGTATTCCATAGGTTCTGTGGTAAATGTTTGATACATGCTATTCATCCAAAGTCATTGTGCTTCATATTTTTATTCAGAGACTACATATCTAGATATCTAAAACAACTCTAAAATCCTTGATCATACATTGATGCCCTATCCATATGTGGATAGTTATTTGCACACCATGTCTTCATCTGCATGAATTATGTCCTTTAAATCACCTTGAACCATATACCATTGCCAACGTATTTCAGGGGAAGCTGACAAAGTGTAGCTTTAGCATAAACCGTCATCATCTGGAAGCTGGCTAGACCTAGAGCTAAATAGAAGCCAAGCATGATCTGATGCCTACAAAAACATGCCTGCCAAAAGTCATGTCCTCGTTATTTGTTTCCTAAATGTCTGTTTGTGTCAATTGTATGTGGCATGGAATTAAAGCCCCTCTTCTGCAGCTCAGCCATTTATGGGACTGGTTGGACCCCCACAAACATACATTGATATTATAGTCTGTGCACAACTTTTTGAGAAATTTAACTTTTTGACAACAAGAGACATTTGTTCTGCAGTGTACAGGTAACAGGATGGCACTTCTCATCTTGGACCATGTATGTAGGAAAGAGGTATGGACCCCCTTGTGCTTGCTATGAATCCTTCCTCAGGTCAGGCCTAAAGCTATGGCTAAGGCAGGTGAAGGGCACCAAAGATCATGCTCATTTCTCTTTTTCAGGTGATCTTCTACCTGCCGGTTCATCTTGAAAAAACATGTTGAAAGATGAATGGCCTGAGTAAGCATAAGTTAGTCAGTGATTTGAATTAGGCCTCATGCACACGAACGTATTTTTTAACGTCCCGCAAAACGTGGTTCCGTTGTACCGTGATCCGTGCCCGTTTTTTCTTCCGTGGGTCTGCCGTGATTTTTGGAGGATTCACGGACATGAAAGATGAAAAAAAAATCTAAGTCAAGTTTGCCATTGAAATGATAGGAAAAAATGGACACGGATCACGGACACGGATGACAATCTTGTGTGCATCCGTGATTTTCACGGACCCATTGACTTGAATGGGCCCGTGAACCGTTAGCCGTGAAAAAAATAGGACAGGTTATATTTTTTTCACGGCCTCGAAACACGGGTCACGGGCGCGGTGTAAAAACGGTGCACAAGCCGAGTTTTCAACGGCCCCATTGAAAGTCAATGGAGCCGCAGAAAAAAACGTCTAACGGCACAACGGCCACGGGTGCACACAACGGTCGTGTGCATGAGGCCTTATACAGTTATGCATGCCTCTGGTGAGTGGTGACCCAAAAATTAATTTTCTCAAAAAGTTGTCCGTAGAACAATGTTCATTTTCAACCCAGTTCTGTATTGTCCTCCATCATTGGAGTTCCTATTTGATCTTGTCCTTGACCAGTGGATCATGCGCCACTGTTGTGTTGCCCTCCACCATTATAGCAAATTACTCTTCAGTGTTTCTCCCACCAGTGGAGCATAATCTACCTCAATGTGTTACCCTCCAATAATGACAGATACTCCACATCTGTGTTACCTTCCACCAGTAGCACATACTCCACATCTGTGTTACCCTCCGCCAGTAGCACATACTCCACCTCCATGTTATACCTTCCACCAGTAGCACATACTCCACCTCCATGTTATACCTTCCCCCAGTAGCACATACTCCACCTCCATGTTATACCTTCCCCCAGTAGCACATACTCCACCTCCATGTTATACCTTCCCCCAGTAGCACATACTCCACCTTCATGTTATACCCTCCACCAGTAGCACATACTCCACCGCTGTGTTACCCTCCACCAGTAGCACATACTCCACTGCTGTGTTACCCTCCACCAGTAGCACATACTCCACCGCTGTGTTACCCTCCACCAGTAGCACATACTCCACCGCTGTGTTACCCTCCACCAATAGCACATACTCCACTGCTGTGTTACCCTCCACCAATAGCACATACTCCACTGCTGTGTTACCCTCCACCAGTAGCACATACTCCACCGCTGTGTTACCCTCCACCAGTAGCACATACTCCACCACTATGTTACCCTCCACCAGTAGCACATACTCCACCGCTGTGTTACCCTCCACCAGAAACACATACTCCTCCGCTGTGTTACCCTCCACCAGTAGCACATACTCCACCTCCATGTTATACCCTCCACCAGTAGCACATACTCCACCTCCATGTTATACCCTCCACCAGTAGCACATACTCCACCGCTGTGTTACCCTCCACCAGTAGCACATACTGCACTGCTGTGTTACCCTCCACCAATAGCACATACTCCACTGCAGTGTTACCCTCCACCAGTAGCACATACTCCACCGCTGTGTTACCCTCCACCAGTAGCACATACTCCACCGCTGTGTTACCCTCCACCAATAGCACATACTCCACTGCTGTGTTACCCTCCACCAGTAGCACATACTCCACTGCTGTGTTACCCTCCACCAGTAGCACATACTCCACCGCTGTGTTACCCTCCACCAGTAGCACATACTCCACCACTATGTTACCCTCCACCAGTAGCACATACTCCACCGCTGTGTTACCCTCCACCAGAAACACATACTCCTCCGCTGTGTTACCCTCCACCAGTAGCACATACTCCACCTCCATGTTATACCCTCCACCAGTAGCACATACTCCACCTCCATGTTATACCCTCCACCAGTAGCACATACTCCACCGCTGTGTTACCCTCCACCAGTAGCACATACTCCACTGCTGTGTTACCCTCCACCAATAGCACATACTCCACTGCAGTGTTACCCTCCACCAGTAGCACATACTCCACCGCTGTGTTACCCTCCACCAGTAGCACATACTCCACCGCTGTGTTACCCTCCACCAATAGCACATACTCCACTGCTGTGTTACCCTCCACCAGTAGCACATACTCCACCGCTGTGTTACCCTCCACCAGTAGCACATACTCCACCACTATGTTACCCTCCACCAGTAGCACATACTCCACCGCTGTGTTACCCTCCACCAGAAACACATACTCCTCCGCTGTGTTACCCTCCACCAGTAGCACATACTCCACCACTATGTTACCCTCCACCAGAAACACATACTCCTCCGCTGTGTTACCCTCCACCAGTAGCACATACTCCACCGCTGTGTTACCCTCCACCAGAAACACATACTCCTCCGCTGTGTTACCCTCCACCAGTAGCACATACTCCTCCGCTGTGTTACCCTCCACCAGTAGCACATACTCCACCTCTGTGTTACCCTCCACCAGTAGCACATACTCCACCACTATGTTACCCTCCACCAGTAGCACATACTCCACCTCTGTGTTACCCTCCACCAGTAGCACATACTCCACCACTATGTTACCCTCCACCAATAGCACATACTCCACCGCTGTGTTACCCTCCACCAGTAACACATACTCCACCACTATGTTACCCTCCACCAATAGCACATACTCCACCGCTGTGTTACCTTCCACCAGTAGCACATACTCCATTGCTGTGTTACCCTCCACCAGTAGCACATACTCCACCGCTGTGTTACCCTCCACCAGTAGCACATACTCCACCACTATGTTACCCTCCACCAGTAGCACATACTCCACCTCTGTGTTACCCTCCACCAGTAGCACATACTCCACTGCTGTGTTACCCTCCACCAGTAGCACATACTCCATCGCTGTGTTACCCTCCACCAGTAGCACATACTCCACCACTATGTTACCCTCCACCAGTAGCACATACTCCACCTCTGTGTTACCCTCCACCAGTAGCACATACTCCACCGCTGTGTTACCCTCCACCAGTAGCACATACTTCACCACTATGTTACCCTCCACCAGTAGCACATACTCCACCTCTGTGTTACCCTCCACCAGTAGCACATACTCCACTGCTGTGTTACCCTCCACCAGAAACACATACTCCTCCGCTGTGTTACCCTCCACCAGTAGCACATACTCCACCACTATGTTACCCTCCACCAGTAGCACATACTCCACCGCTGTGTTACCCTCCACCAGTAGCACATACTCCACCTCTGTGTTACCCTCCACCAGTAGCACATACTCCACCTCCATGTTATACCCTCCACCAGTAGCACATGCTCCACCACTCTGTTGCCCCCCTCACCTGTCACCCTAGGACTAGTTTAGGCTACGGCATCTTTTACCGCCATCTCATGCTGAGCCGACCTCTTATTCCACATACTGAGTACTAGTACTGTCACCCCGTGTGCTGCAGACAAGAGACATTTGTGATATTCTACAGGAGGGAAAACCTCACATCTTCAGGGTAGTAGCAGAGTAATGATGCTGTCTAACACCTGTACAGTATCAGTCGTGATGCCTGACAAGCAATTCCCAGTAGAATCCTTGGATGCGGTAATGTGGAGAAGACGCAGCGCAGTAATCCTTCCCTGGACAATAGGCAATGTTCTTAGTCGCTTGCGCTGCGTACTGGATGTTGGGGGAGGGATTCGTTTGGAAAATTATAATATCATATAATCTGTGCCTCTCACACTGACGGGATCCATGGAGCTTTACGGAAAAATGAAAACAGGCAGATCCTTGTGTTACCACAACCCCCTCAAACCTGAGTATAATTTTCTATGTATATGGCGGCATTAAACAAGAAGCACTTGGCTCTTGCACCTTGGTTAGTTTTTGATAAAAAGTTTGTTCTCCCTTTTACTGCATTTTGCTAACGCATTTCAGTACTTCAGTCCAGATTTACTTTTTTCCTTGGCGCTACACTCGAAAGATAGCTGACATGTGTAGAAAAACATGGCTGCTTTCTTGCAGATAGTTCAATCCCTGTGCCTTCTATAATTACACCCCTGAGCCTCCTCTAGTTACACCTATAATACCCCAGAGTGGTATTACCACCTCTTTGTGCCCCCCTACTATCTCCTACGGTTGACCCAATCTCATCTTATGCGTTGATTTCCAGATCCTGCACAATGTGTATTGCAATTCTATGCAAATGTTATGTTAACATGTAATGTGCCTGGTTCACCAGCAGATGGCGGCAGTATTGGCAGAGCTGAGTTACCTAGAGTGGAACCTTCTATCCATTCTAGCTCTCTCTAGAGAGGGAGGTGTTAGTCAGTGAAGGTCAGAATAGAGGACTCCCTGCAAGGGGAAGGATGTGTTCCAGCCAGCAGAGCACTGTCTGCTCTGCTGGGCCCTGAGGCTTAAGCCGAGGGCCTCCAGAGTCAAGTGTGAGGACTCTCTGAATAAAGACCGGAACGAAAGGTACAGAGACAAAGAGAAAGTTAAAGATACAGATCACGATAAAGACAGAGTCAGACTACCAAGGAAAGGATACGTTTATATTTAATCTGACAGCACAGCAGAGCTAAAGATGTTCATATGTAGCAGGGCCGAATGTGTTTGCCGGCCAAAACTTATGCCAAAGCTTGCTGGTAACTAATATAAAGTTGGAGGATTGTTCTCTGATGCAAGTTTATTCAAGCAAAGCGGTTTTCAACGTTAATACAAAGTCTGGACTCAATTGTTTCTACACATCCCTCAACTATTCCCCCTGTTTCAGACGGGATATCCAGGTATGAGCACCGTGACACGTGCACAGCCACACTCAAAGGGACATTATAGGCAACCCTTACACCACTCGGGTATTCCTACACCTGGGTACCACTATCACCATCTATTTAGGGGGACTCCGTCCTTCGTTGTTGAAATGCAACTGGCATCACGACAAAAACACTTCTTTAAGGGACCCCTAGCATTGGTCAAATCCGTTGTACACCAATGTTCCTCCTTTACTTACGCCCCTGTGCCTTCTCTAGTTACACCGCTGTGCCTCCTGTAGTTACACCCCTGTGCCTCCTTTACTTACACCCCTGTGCCTTCTCTAGTTACACCCCTGTGCCTTCTCTAGTTACACCCCTGTGCTTTCTCTAGTTACACCCCTGTGCTTTCTCTAGTTACACCCCTGTGCCTCTTGTAGTTACACCCCTGTGCCTCCTGTAGTTACACCCCTGTGCCTCCTGTAGTTACACCCCTGTGCCTCCTGTAGTTACACCCCTGTGCCTCCTTTACTTACACCCCTGTGCTTTCTCTAGTTACACCCCTGTGCCTCTTGTAGTTACACCCCTGTGTCTCCTGTAGTTACACCCCTGTGCCTCCTGTAGTTACACTCCTGTGCCTCCTGTAGTTACACCCCTGTGCCTCCTGTAGTTACACCCCTGTGCCTTCTCTAGTTACACTGCTGTGCTTTCTCTAGTTATACCGCTGTGCCTCTTGTAGTTACACCCCTGTGCCTCCTTTAATTGCACCCCTGTGCCTTCTCTAGTTACACCCCTGTGCCTCCTGTAGTTACACCCCTGTGCCTTCTCTAGTTACACCGCTGTGACTCCTGTAGTTACACCCCTGTGCCTCCTTTACTTACACTCCTGTGCCTCCTTTACTTACACCCCTTTGCCTTCTCTAGTTACACCGCTGTGCTTTCTCTAGTTACACCCCTGTGCCTCCTGTAGTTACATCCCTGCTCCTCTCACCATGTAGTATTCCACTTTGCAATCTAAAATGGACCATGAAGAATTTGACTGTAGTGCTCAGCAGGAGTGTAACTAGAGGAGGTTCAGGGGTGTAAAAAGGATTAGGGGTGTAACTAGAGGATATGCATGGGTTTAACTAGAGGAGGTGCAGGAGTATAAACTAGAATAGGAACAGGAGTATAACTAGAGGAGGTGCAGGAGAGTAACTGGAGGAGGTGCAGGAGTATAACTGGAGGAGGAGCATGCGTGTAACTATAGGAGGTGTAGGGGTGTAACTGGAAGAGGTGCAGGAGTGTAACTATAGGAGGTGTAGGGGTGTAACTGGAGGAGGAGCATGCATGTAACTATAGGAGGTGTAGGGGTGTAACTGGAGGAGGTGCAGGAGTGTAACTAGAGGAGGTGTAGGGGTGTAACTGGAGGAGGAGCATGCGTGTAACTATAGGAGGTGTAGGGGTGTAACTGGAGGAGGAGCATGCGTGTAACTATAGGAGGTGTAGGGGTGTAACTGGAGGAGGAGCATGCGTGTAACTATAGGAGGTGTAGGGGTGTAACTGGAGGAGGTGCAGAAGTGTAACTATAGGAGGTGTAGGGGTGTAACTGGAGGAGGTGCAGGAGTGTAATTATAGGAGGTGTAGGGGTGTAACTGGAGGAGGTGCAGGAGTGTAACTAGAGGAGGTGTAGGGGTGTAACTGGAGGAGGTGCAGGAGTGTAACTAGAGGAGGTGTAGGGGTGTAACTGGAGGAGGTGCAGGAGTGTAACTATAGGAGGTGTAGGGGTGTAACTGGAGGAGGTGCAGGAGTGTAATTATAGGAGGTGTAGGGGTGTAACTGGAGGAGGTGCAGGAGTGTAACTAGAGGAGGTGTAGGGGTGTAACTGGAGGAGGTGCAGGAGTGTAACTAGAGGAGGTGTAGGGGTGTAACTGGAGGAGGTGCAGGAGTGTAATTATAGGAGGTGTAGGGGTGTAACTGGAGGAGGTGCAGGAGTGTAACTAGAGGAGGTGTAGGGGTGTAACTGGAGGAGGTGCAGGAGTGTAACTATAGGAGGTGTAGGGGTGTAACTGGAGGAGGTGCAGGAGTGTAATTATAGGAGGTGTAGGGGTGTAACTGGAGGAGGTGCAGGAGTGTAACTAGAGGAGGTGTAGGGGTGGAACTAGTGGAGGTGCAGGGGTGTAAACAGACGAAGCATAGGGGTGAAAATAGAGGAGACACAGAGGTATAAGAAGAAAACATGGGAGTGAAACTAGAGGAGACTCAGGGGTGTAAATAGAGAAGGCAGAGGTGTGTAACTAGAGAAGGCTCAGGGGTAGGGCTGTCTTTAACGGGGGTAAAAGGGGAAGCTGCCCCAGGCCCAGTTGTTTCTGGGGGGCCCAAGGCAGCTGCCTCTTTTGCCCCGCGTGTGCTCCTTGTGTACTGTCCACACACAGAGGATTCTCCTCCATTGACATTGATAGTCCTGCAGTACCACCTAGAGGGCGACATAGAGCTCGTTCTGTGCTGAGCTGCCCTCCTCAGTGCGCGCTCCCTTGAGGTGCACTTGCACGTCGTCGCCATTTCCTAGCAACCGTACACACACCGGAGAGTGGCACAGGAGCAGCGCGCACAGGCAGGTAAGTACCGGGAATATAGGATACACGGCGATGGGAAATTACTTACCAGAGTGTGAAGCCCCATGTGTGCTTTAGTAGGTGTACATCTCCCTATACATTTAGTACTGTATGTAAATGTACTGTGTGCGCTGTCCAATCGCAGCGCAGAGCGTCACAGCCAGAGAGAAAAAAAACTCACCTTCTCGCTGGCTGTGATGTTCTGC
Organism: Bufo gargarizans; assembly: GCF_014858855.1. Classification (NCBI taxonomy): domain Eukaryota; kingdom Metazoa; phylum Chordata; class Amphibia; order Anura; family Bufonidae; genus Bufo; species Bufo gargarizans. Next base: position 82,754,060 of record NC_058090.1, read on the forward strand.
ACTGTGATTGGACAGAGCTACAGCCAGGGAGAAGGAACTCCCACGCAGAAAAGCTGATGTCTCCTCCCTGGTGTTCCGATGCTGGTTCTTAGCATACAGCGAGGGAGAAGGTAACGGGGGCCACAGCAGGCGAACGGAGCGCCGGACAGAAATAATAGTAAGTGCAGGGACATCCCCCATGTATGCCCTACATGTCCTGATACTTAGTTAATAAAGTATAGATCCATGAATGCGGCAGATGCACTTGTGTTCTCCCTCTTGCCCGGGTCCAATCGATATTAAAGACGACCCTGCTCAGGGGTGTAACTAGAGAAGGCTCGGAGGTGTAACTAGAGAAGGCTCGGAGGTGTAACTAGAGAAGGCTCAGGGGTGTAACTAGAGAAGGCTCAGGTGTGTAATTAGAGGAGGCTCATGTGTATAACTAAAGAAGGCTCAGGGGTGTAACTAGATGAGGTGCAGGTGTGTAATTAGAGGAGGCTTAGGGGTTTAACTAGTTAAGGCTCAGGTGTATAATTAGAGGAGGCTCTGGGGTGTCCTAGAGAAGGCTCAGGGGTGTAACTAAAGAAGGCAGAGTTATGTAACTAAAGAAGGCAGAGGTGTGTAACTAGACAAGGCTTAGGGGTGTAATTAGAGGAGACTCAGGGGTGTAACTAGATAAGGCAGAGGTGTGTAACTAGAGAAGGCTCGGGGGTGTAACTAGTGGAGGCTCATTTGTATAACTAAATAAGGTTTAGAGGTGTAACTAGAGGAGGTGCAGGGGTGTAACTAGAGAAGGTGAAGGGGTGCAACTAGAGAAGTGTCACGGTGGGGAGTGGGGGAAACCCCCACCGTACAATGTCAGGGAAGAAAGGAAAGAGTCATCCGCACCTCAACCACTGGATCCTGTAAAAAGCACTGAAGCCCAAACACACAAATCTGGACTCAGTACCAGCACCAAACACAGAAGTAGTAGTAACTGCCTTGACCACCATGCGGCAAGATGCATGGCAGACCCAGACAGCGCTGCTTAACTGAGTTGTAGTTCCCCCTCCGGGGAACCCCAGGGACCCCCCTTTCCGGAGGTACAGACAAACAGGGGAAATGTCAAATAACCATGCTGGACTACAAACCCCAAATAGACCAGACATGCAACACCAATATGAAGAGACCTGAGACCACACCCAGCTCCATCTTGCTCACACCTTACCCCGTGCACACCAGAAAGAAAGGGCAACAGCCTTAAAGGAAAAGCACACACGCATGCAATACAACAACATGTTGCCACTGGCAACCATCATGCTCGGGGCGAAAGTGTCACTGCAAACTACCTCCAAGCCATGACAAGAAGGCTCAGGGGTGTAACTAGAGAAGGCTCATGTGTATAACTAAAGGAGGCTTAGGGGTGTAACTAGAGGAGGTGCAGGTGTGTAACTAGGGGAGGCTCATGTGTATAACTGAAGGAGACTCAGGGGTGTAACTAGAGGAGGTGCAGGGGTGTAACTAGGGGAGGCTTATGTGTATAACTGAAGGAGACTCAGGGGTGTAACTAGAGGAGGTGCAGGGATGTAACTAGATGAGGTGAAGGGGTGTAACTAGATGAGTTGAAGGGGTATAACTAGAGGAGGCTCAGGGTGTAACTATAGGAGGCTCATGTGTATAACTAAAGGAGACTCAGGGGTGTAACTAGAGGAGGTGCAGGGGTGTAACTAGGGGAGGCTCATGTGTATAACTGAAGGAGACTCAGGGGTGTAACTAGAGGAGGTGCAGGGGTGTAACTAGATGAGGTGCAGGGGTGTAACTAGATGAGGTGAAGGGGTGTAACTAGATGAGGTGAAGGGGTATAACTAGAGGAGGCTCAGGGTGTAACTATAGGAGGCTCATGTGTATAACTAAAGGAGACTCAGGGGTGTAACTAGAGGAGGTGCAGGGGTGTAACTAGATGAGGTGAAGGGGTATAACTAGAGGAGGCTCAGGGTGTAACTATAGGAGGCTCATGTGTATAACTAAAGGAGACTCAGGGGTGTAACTAGAGGAGGTCCAGAGGTGTAACTTGAGGAGGTGAAGGGGTGTAAATAGAGGCGTTTAATATACTGGTGATGATAAAAAAAAAATACCCTCTGCCCCAGTCATGCCCACCTTTTCCTTCATTTGCTTCAGGCCTTGTGACCATAAAGTCACACATGGAACCTGCTTTATTTTATATTCCCTAATATACGTTAGTTGCTCAAAAAAATTCCATAATTATCTAAGCAATTGCTAAGTGTGCACTCAATTCTGCTCCACCTGTGACTGCTGCTCAGGACCACATTGCTCCTGGCAGTGTGGCTTTAAGACGCGGGAAAGCCGTTCTAGCAGGTAGAAGATGATTAGTGAGGAGATGACAGATACTCTGACATGTATGGCATGCAAACAGAAGAGCTGACAGATGGCGGGGACATTTGTGATGACTTATAGGGAGGCAGACAAGTGACCTCCCCGTCGTACGGCTCTCTTCTGCCTCGGCCTGACACAGCACATTCATCCTGCCTCTGCTTCAGATCTGGAATTACACGACGAGTCTGCTTTGATTCGGACCTTTAATTAAGATCTGATTTCCCGGCCCTCGTTTACTTCCTGGAGAGACGCGACATAACGAGTCTCCGACTTCTAGAAACAATGTCTCCCAACATCGAAAGAGGATTCATGAAAGGGAAAAAAGTTACATGGCGGTATAGAAGTAGATGTGGGTTACATGGCGGTATAGAAGTAGATCTGGGTTACATGGCGGTATAGAACTAGATGTGGGTTACATGGCGGTACAGAACTAGATGTGGGTTACATGACGGTATAGAACTAGATGTAGATTACATGGCGGTATAGAACTAGATGTAGATTACATGGCGGTATAGAACTAGATGTGGGTTACATGACGGTATAGAACTAGATGTGGGTTACATGGCGGTACAGAACTAGATGTGGGTTACATGGCGGTACAGAACTAGATGTGGGTTACATGACGGTATAGAACTAGATGTGGGTTACATGGCGGTACAGAACTAGATGTGGGTTACATGGCGGTATAGAACTAGATGTGGGTTACATGGCGGTATAGAACTAGATGTGGGTTACATGGCGGTATAGAACTAGATGTGGGTTACATGCGGTATAGAACTAGATCTGGGTTACATGGCGGTATAGAACTAGATGTGGGTTACATGACGGTAAAGAACTAGATGTGGGTTACATGGCGGTATAGAACTAGATGTGGGTTACATGACGGTAAAGAACTAGATGTGGGTTACATGACGGTATAGAACTAGATGTGGGTTACATGGCGGTATAGAACTAGATCTGGGTTACATGGCAGCATAGAACTAGATGTAGATTACATGGCGGTATAGAACTAGATGTGGGTTACATGGCGGTATAGAACTAGATCTGGGTTACATGACGGTATAGAACTAGATGTGGGTTACATGGCGGTATAGAACTAGATCTGGGTTACATGGCGGTATAGAACTAGATCTGGGTTACATGGCGGTATAGAACTAGATCTGGGTTACATGACGGTATAGAACTAGATGTGGGTTACATGACGGTATAGAACTAGATCTGGGTTACATGGCGGTATAGAACTAGATGTGGGTTACATGGCGGTATAGAACTAGATGTGGGTTACATGGCGGTATAGAACTAGATCTGGGTTACATGGCGGTATAGAACTAGATCTGGGTTACATGGCGGTATAGAACTAGATGTGGGTTACATGACGGTATAGAACTAGATGTGGGTTACACGACGGTATAGAACTAGATGTAGATTACATGGCGGTATAGAACTAGATGTGGGTTACATGGCAGCATAGAACTAGATGTAGATTACATGGCGGTATAGAACTAGATGTGGGTTACATGGCGGTATAGAACTAGATGTAGATTACATGGCGGTATAGAACTAGATGTGGGTTACATGGCAGCATAGAACTAGATGTAGATTACATGGCGGTATAGAACTAGATGTGGGTTACATGGCGGTATAGAACTAGTTGTGGGTTACATGGCGGTATAGAACTAGATCTGGGTTACATGGCGGTATAGAACTAGATGTGGGTTACATGACGGTATAGAACTAGATGTGGGTTACATGGCGGTATAGAACTAGATGTAGATTACATGGCGGTATAGAACTAGATGTAGGTTACATGGCGGTATAGAACTAGTTGTGGGTTACATGGCGGTATAGAACTAGATCTGGGTTACATGGCGGTATAGAACTAGATGTGGGTTACATGACGGTATAGAACTAGATGTGGGTTACATGGCGGTATAGAAGTAGATGTGGGTTACATGGCGGTATAGAACTAGTTGTGGGTTACATGGCGGTATAGAACTAGATCTGAGTTACATGGCGGTATAGAACTAGATGTGGGTTACATGGCGGTATAGAACTAGATGTGGGTTACATGGCGGTATAGAACTAGATCTGGGTTACATGGCGGTATAGAACTAGATGTGGGTTACATGGCGGTATAGAACTAGATGTGGGTTACATGGCGGTAAAGAACTAGATCTGGGTTACATGACGGTAAAGAACTAGATGTGGGTTACATGACGGTATAGAACTAGATGTGGGTTACATGGCGGTATAGAACTAGATCTGGGTTACATGGCAGCATAGAACTAGATGTAGATTACATGGCGGTATAGAACTAGATGTGGGTTACATGGCGGTATAGAACTAGATCTGGGTTACATGACGGTATAGAACTAGATGTGGGTTACATGGCGGTATAGAACTAGATGTGGGTTACATGGCGGTATAGAACTAGATCTGGGTTACATGGCGGTATAGAACTAGATGTGGGTTACATGACGGTATAGAACTAGATCTGGGTTACATGGCGGTATAGAACTAGATCTGGGTTACATGACGGTAAAGAACTAGATGTGGGTTACATGACGGTATAGAACTAGATGTGGGTTACATGGCGGTATAGAACTAGATCTGGGTTACATGACGGTAAAGAACTAGATGTGGGTTACATGACGGTATAGAACTAGATGTGGGTTACATGGCGGTATAGAACTAGATGTAGATTACATGGCGGTATAGAACTAGATCTGGGTTACATGGCAGCATAGAACTAGATGTGGGTTACATGGCGGTATAGAACTAGATGTAGATTACATGGCGGTATAGAACTAGATGTAGATTACATGGCGGTATAGAACTAGATGTAGGTTACATGGCGGTATAGAACTAGTTGTGGGTTACATGGCGGTATAGAACTAGATCTGGGTTACATGGCGGTATAGAACTAGATGTGGGTTACATGACGGTATAGAACTAGATGTGGGTTACATGGCGGTATAGAAGTAGATGTGGGTTACATGGCGGTATAGAACTAGTTGTGGGTTACATGGCGGTATAGAACTAGATCTGGGTTACATGGCGGTATAGAACTAGATGTGGGTTACATGGCAGTATAGAACTAGATCTGGGTTACAAAACGGTATAGAACTAGATGTGGGTTACATGACGGTATAGAACTAGATCTGGGTTACATGGCGGTATAGAACTAGATGTGGGTTACATGGCGGTATAGAACTAGATGTGGGTTACATGGCGGTAAAGAACTAGATCTGGGTTACATGATGGTATAGAACTAGATGTGGGTTACATGGCGGTATAGAACTAGATGTAGATTACATGGCGGTATAGAACTAGATGTGGGTTACATGACGGTATAGAACTAGATGTGGGTTACATGGCGGTATAGAACTAGATGTGGGTTACATGGCGGTATAGAACTAGATGTGGGTTACATGGCGGTATAGAACTAGATGTGGGTTACATGGCGGTATAGAACTAGATGTAGATTACATGGCGGCATAGAACTAGATGTGGGTTACATGGCGGTATAGAACTAGATGTGGGTTACATGGCGGTATAGAACTAGATGTGGGTTACATGGCGGTATAGAACTAGATCTGGGTTACATGGCGGTATAGAACTAGATGTAGATTACATGGCGGTATAGAACTAGATCTGGGTTACATGGCGGTATAGAACTAGATGTGGGTTACATGGCGGTATAGAACTAGATGTGGGTTACATGGCGGTATAGAACTAGATGTGGGTTACATGGCGGTATAGAACTAGATGTAGATTACATGGCGGTATAGAACTAGATCTGGGTTACATGGCGGTATAGAACTAGATCTGGGTTACATGGCGGTATAGAACTAGATGTAGATTACATGGCGGTATAGAACTAGATCTGGGTTACATGGCGGTATAGAACTAGATGTGGGTTACATGGCGGTATAGAACTAGATCTGGGTTACATGGCGGTATAGAACTAGATGTGGGTTACATGGCGGTATAGAACTAGATCTGGGTTACATGGCGGTATAGAACTAGATGTAGATTACATGGCGGTATAGAACTAGATGTGGGTTACATGGCGGTATAGAACTAGATGTGGGTTACATGGCGGTATAGAACTAGATGTAGATTACATGGCGGTATAGAACTAGATGTGGGTTACATGACGGTATAGAACTAGATGTAGATTACATGGCGGTATAGAACTAGATGTGGGTTACATGGCGGTATAGAACTAGATGTAGATTACATGGCGGTATAGAACTAGATGTAGATTACATGGCGGTATAGAACTAGATGTGGGTTACATGGCGGTATAGAACTAGATGTAGGTTACATGGCGGTACAGAACTAGATGTGGGTTACATGGCGGTATAGAACTAGATGTGGGTTACATGGCGGTATAGAACTAGATGTAGATTACATGGCGGTATAGAACTAGATGTGGGTTACATGGCGGTATAGAACTAGATGTAGATTACATGGCGGTATAGAACTAGATGTAGGTTACATGGCGGTATAGAACTAGATGTAGATTACATGGCGGTATAGAACTAGATGTGGGTTACATGGCGGTATAGAACTAGATGTAGATTACATGGCGGTATAGAACTAGATGTAGGTTACATGGCGGTATAGAGAAATATGTGGTTTATAGTTAGGTAGATGGATTTAGTAGGTAGAAGTCCGGTTTTATCCGTAGGGACAGGATTGGTCTTATAGTGAGGGGCGGAGCTTTTTATAACCTCATGTGCTGCACTGCTCAAAGATCATTTAAAGAGACAGTACTCCTTTTATTTATGTGCAGGAGCCAGCCTTTTCTTTTCCTAAAACCTGTTATAAAGTGTCTACATTTATAAGTGAGCATTGCAGAAAGTGTATTTTAGTGTCGCTAGCGCTGTACTGTATTTTATGCTCACAGCCAGCGCATGTGCATTTGTGTTTTTTTTCCCTACAGTTGCCAACTGTCCTGAATTTGGCAAATTTGCGCTATCCCTGGCTGGAAATGGGTGTGGCTAATGCAAACCATTGGCTGAGCTGGTTCGGTGGGTATGTAAGGTATGCTGAGCAGGCTCGGTGGGTATATAAGGTGTGCTGAGCTGGCTCGGTGGGTATGTAAGGTATGCTGAGCAGGCTCGGTGGGTATATAAGGTGTGCTGAGCTGGCTCGGTGGGTATGTAAGGTGTGCTGAGCAGGCTCGGTGGTTATGTAAGGTGTGCTGAGCTGGCTCGGTGGGTATATAAGGTGTGCTGAGCTGGCTCGTGGGTATATAAGGTGTGCTGAGCTACCTCGGTGGGTATATAAGGTGTGCTGAGATGGCTTGGTGGGTATATAAGGTGTGCTGAGCTGGGACGGTGGGTATGTAAGGTGTGCTGAGCTGGCTCGGTGGGTATATAAGGTGTACTCAGCTGCCTCGGTGGGTATATAAGGTGTGCTGAGCTGGATCGGTGGGTATATAAGGTGTGCTGAGCAGGCTCGGTGGGTATATAAGGTGTGCTGAGCTGACTCGGTGGGTACATAAGGTGTGCTGAGCTGACTCGGTGGGTATATAAGGTGTGCTGAGCTGCCTCAGTGGGTATATAAGGTGTGCTGAGCTTGCTCAGTGGGTATATAAGGTGTGCTGAGCTGGCTCGGTGGGTATATAAGGTGTGCTGAGCTGGCTCGGTGGGTATATAAGGTGTGCTCAGCTGCCTCGTGGGTATATAAGGTGTGCTGAGCTGGCTCGGTGGGTATATAAGGTGTACTTAGCTGCCTCGGTGGGTATATAAGGTGTGCTGAGCTGGCTCGTGGGTATATAAGGTGTGCTGAGCAGGCTCGTGGGTATATAAGGTGTGCTGAGCTGGCTCGGTGGGTATATAAGGTGTGCTGAGCTGGCTCGGTGGGTATATAAGGTGTGCTGAGCTGCCTCGTGGGTATATAAGGTGTGCTGAGCTGGCTCGGTGGGTATATAAGGTGTTCTGAGCTGCCTCGTGGGTATATAAGGTGTGCTGAGCTGGCTCGGTGGGTATATAAGGTGTACTCAGCTGCCTCGTGGGTATATAAGGTGTGCTGAGCTGGCTCGTGGGTATATAAGGTGTGCTGAGCAGGCTCGGTGGGTATATAAGGTGTGCTGAGCTGACTCGGTGGGTATATAAGGTGTGCTGAGCAGGCTCGGTGGGTATATAAGATGTTCTGAGGTGGCTCGGTGGGTATATAAGATGTTCTGAGCTGGCTCATGGGTATATAAGGTGTGTAATAGGCTTTCTGCTCACATACCCCATGTTACATTAATGGGTAAAAGTGTGATTTATCAGATAATTACAAGCTCTTGGGCCTCAGGTGGCGGTATTTCTGACACAGCGCAGTATGAACTGTTCATGCGCTGTTGTGATAAAAGCGTATGGTGAGTTGAGAAATGGCACCACTGTGAGTAAGTGATGTGGAAACTGCGGAGCACCACGTGCCACTGTTGTGAGAGGTGTTGTCTTCTCCGATGATTCCGGTTTTCTGCCTCATGAAACGGATGGACATTGGCGTTTCAGAGGAGAAACATCAGAGATCAAAGACCCTGCAGCCATTGCTGGAAGAACACAAGCTGGTGATGGCAACATTATGGTCTGGGGGATCTTTGGTGGCATCATGGTGGGTACGCTCATCCATGTGGAAGGACTGTCCACCAATGTGGGTATAAATCCATCCTTGTAGATCACACCCACCCATACATGCTAATTGTCTCCCCCGGGCAGATGGGATTTTCCAGCAAGACACGGCACCATGTCACACGGCTAGAAATGTCTAACATTAGTTGGAAGAGTCTGGCCAAGACTTGCAAGTACCACCATGGCCCCTAATTCCCCAGACTTGAACCCAATTGAGCATCTAGGGGATCACCTTGAAGGTTGTGTTCTCCCTATGGATCCTCCCCACGCCCCCTCCAACAGCTGTGTGATCACCTGTCATGCCCTGCTCAGGTCATGTGCGGAGGTCTGCTAGGTTAGCAGCACATGTTTAGCCTTTTGTTATTTTTTTGGAGTTGAGCTGTATCCGCCTCCCTTCAGGTGCACTGGGTGGAGTCGTTGGTATGAGTTTAAATTACGCCCACTCCCAGTGTCCTGTGCGGGTTATAGCTTCTGTCTTGTTCAGAGGAAGGAAAGAGGGAAGGATTGCTGTTCCTGCTCAGTACAAGATAAATTGGTTTTGTTTTCTTGTGATTGTCTGTCTTGGCTGTTAGAGAGATGCCTGCCCCCTCCAGGTCCTGAGGGAGCAGGCTGCCTCTTTCCCCCTTTCACCATCTTAGGGATTTTAGGGAATCTTCAGCCTAGGCATGAGGATACGTTCATTCCCACCTTCAGGGTCTGAATGTGGGCATAGATGTCTAGGGAGAGCTGGTAGGGAGTTGTCAGGAGGTGACCTTTATCCCCAGCTTCTTGCCTAGACATTTGTTTTGTTGTATTCTGTGTATCTTGTATGCTGTCCAGCGTGACATTACCTCAATGGTTGTGTTCTCCCTACGCCCCCTCCAGCAGCTGTGGGATCACCTTGATGCTTGTGTTCTCTCCATGGATCCTCCCCACACCCCCTCCAGCAGCTGTGGGATCACCTCGATGGCTGTGTTCTCTCTATGGATCCTCCCCACGCCCCCTCCAGCAGCTGTGGGATCACCTTGATGGTTGTGTTCTCCCTATGGATCCTCCCCATGCCCCCTCCAGCAGCTGTGGGATCTCCTCGATGGTTGTGTTCTCCCTATGGATCCTCCCCACGCCCCCTCCAGCAGCTAGCTGTGGGATCACCTCGATGGTTGTGTTCTCCCTATGGATCCTCCCCATGCCCCCTCCAGCAGCTGTGGGATCTCCTCGATGGTTGTGTTCTCCCTATGGATCCTCCCCACGCACCCTCCAGCAGCTGTGGGATCACCTCGATGGTTGTGTTCTCCCTATGGATCCTCCCCACGCCCCCTCCAGCAGCTGTGGGATCACCTCGATGGTTGTGTTCTCCCTATGGATCCTCCCCACGTCCCCTCCAGCAGCTGTGGGATCACCTCGATGGTTGTGTTCTCCCTATGGATCCTCCCCATGCCCCCTCCAGCAGCTGTGGGATCACCTCGATGGTTGTGTTCTCCCTATGGATCCTCCCCACGTCCCCTCCAGCAGCTGTGGGATCACCTCGATGGTTGTGTTCTCCCTATGGATCCTCCCCACGCCCCCTCCAGCAGCTGTGGGATCACCTCGATGGTTGTGTTCTCCCTATGGATCCTCCCCACGCCCCCTCCAGCAGCTGTGGGATCACCTCGATGGTTGTGTTCTCCCTATGGATCCTCCCACGCCCCCTCCAGCAGCTGTGGGATCACCTTGATGGTTGTGTTGTCCCTATGGATCCTCCCACGCCCCCTCCAGCAGCTGTGGGATCACCTTGATGGTTGTGTTCTCCCTATGGATCCTCCCCACGTCCCCTCCAGCAGCTGTGGGATCACCTCGATGGCTGTGTTCTCCCTAGATGCCGATTATATTGCGGCACAGAACTAGATGTGGGTTACATGGCGGCACAGATGTAGATATAATTCTGCTCTGTTCCAGCCATATTGCTATGCAGGTCTGATGCCAAGGCCGGAATGTAGGGGCAGTGGTCCTGGAGCAGCAGTAAACAGAGTAGAAACCTTTACTCTGCTGCCTACAAATCTTTCTAATATACCAGAAATTGCTGCCTTTATTGGGGAGCCAGGACATCAGGTGTGGCCTGGTGCCCAAAGGCAACGTGGAGGGGCATACAGGTAAAGGGGGCCTTGCTGTGACTCCTCCAAAAGTTGGCAAGTAGGATTATGAGGAGGAACTAGAAAGTTGAAATAGGAAAGGTCCAGAAATGGGGATGGTCTTCTCACTGAGGTGGTGTTCTGCAGAGGTGAATTTCTATAGCATTAGTTGTCATGGGAGTTGCAGTTCTCCTGAGCTTCAGGAGTTGTAGTTCTCCTGAGCTTCAGGTCAAAACCTTCATCTTTAGGCTTATTACTACTAAAAAGAAACGGTCTGCAAAAAAGATGGCCTGTCCAGGTTAAGCCAGTGCACGAGGTAAGCGGGTGCTCGGTCTCATGACAGATAAGTATATTGTGGACTGGTTCCCTGGCAGAAAGTTATAGACAGCAACAAGACAACTGCTTCTGAAGGATGGCAGCCTGCTCCCAACACGACTAGTCAAAGGGCTTGACATTTTAAGAGCATAAGAAGTGGGCCGATCTAATTGGGCCAGTCAGCCCTTATCAGCCGGCACATACAGCGGACTTAATCCTCGGAGAGCCTTAGCTCATGCTGCCTCTTATTGACATCTAGATATTAAATGCTTCACTAGTCTCACGAAAAAGCCAACATGATATGTCTCCCTCTTCATCTCGGATACTGAGAAATCTGCTCCAGGAGAGGAGTCCTAATTCTGTATTAATGACTAATTAAAATGTGACTAAATGGGAAATGTCAGATGTACATGCATGTGCTGGGAAGATTAGGAGGTGGCTAAAATTAGGATGGAGGTGGCTATCTGCTCGAGAACCTGTAGGGCAGACGAAGATATCTCCAGCAATGTTGAGATCTGGAATATACAGTATGTCCTGGGGAGGGTAGCTTAGGGGGTCAGGATCAGGGGCGTAGCTATAGGGGGTGCAGAGGTAGCAGTCGCTACCGGGCCCAGGAGCCTGAGGGGGCCCAAAGACCCTTTTGCTGCATAAGAAGACACACAAAGCACTGAGGGAAGGGGGGCCCAAGCCTAACTCTTGCACCAGGGCCCATGAGCCTTTAGCTACGCCCCTGGTCAGGATGGTATGTTCCAGGGGTAGCATTAAACTGAATCTTTGCCTTAGGGCTCGTTCACACGACTGCATGTATTTTGGATGACATCCGTGTGCATTCTGTATTTTGCGGAACTGAACAGCTGGCCCCTAATAGAACAGTACTATCCTCGTCCGTAATGCGGATAATGATAGGACATGTTCTATTTTTTTGCGAAACAGAAATACGGACATACAGAAACGGAATGCACACGGAATGCATGAGCCCTTAGGTGTAGGAGAGCCTACAACCTTCCAGGAGGCTGACTGAATGGGGATGTGGCCAAGACTCTGTCCTCCGAACTCTAGGGATAGACTTCAGTGGACCTCTACAGTAAGCAAAGAGATGTAAAATAATCTTTACAGAGGCCAACAAGACCATTTCAGTCTGACTTATATCATCCTTGCAATAACACTAATGTTGTGCAATGCAGATAAGATAGTCACCTCCTCTGTCCTTCTGTCTTTGCGCAGTCCTCACCACTCCTCAAGTTTTACCGCATGCCCTCACTTTCTAAGACATTAAACTTTTGGGATCCCAAAGCCTCAATCTCCTCATTTAGCTAAGTGGCTTTCTGGATGGATCCCAAATGAGTCTGTGTTTCTTGTTCTTGTCATCAAAATTATATTTCTACTTTGCATCTCCTGACATTGGTGGACGTACATCATAGTCCTGCTAGCATAGTGAGATCTGCTGTGGGTTTATTGATTGGTTCTCTTGGCTGGACTTCCAGCAATTATATCTAAATGGCTATATATATATATAAAACTATCAGTAACCTCTTCATTACCATTCTGTGAGGTACTTGTTGCTTTCTCAAGTCAAAGAATGCTTATAGACCGCTAAGGGGGTTTCAAAGGACTTTATTAGGCAAGAGGTTCATGGACTTCTTCTACAGATCTTCCAAGGAACCATTACTTAAGAGGTAGTATAAGCATAGGTTTCTTCTCAAATGGAGCAACTTGAGTTCTGCTGGACACATATCACCACCAGCTATATAACTGGCTCCTTGAGTGTTCACAGATCATGCATTGAAATAGTGGCCACCAGTGGAGTTGCTAAAGGTGCAGTGGTAACCAGGTCCTTGTCCTCATGGTGTGAAGAAACAATCCTTATCATATTGTACAGATCTATCTCAATATACAAATACACCTCTGACACTGAACTGCAGCAAAGATTGTCCAAGGTTGACCATCCTGGGTCAATTCTGGAAGCAGCTGACACCAGGGATGTAAACATTAAACCTTGAACACCTATGACCACCATTTTTAATACCATTAACATACATTCTAGAGCACCAGGAATATTAGAATTTACTCCTAGTCCACCAGGGATATTATCATTGAACTCTGCACCATCCAGAATATCATTGTTTACACCGTCACCACCCTAGACCACCAGGAATATTACCATCCAACCTTGAATCACCCTAAATCAACAGGGAAATTGCCATTAAATCCTGCACCCCCCCTGACTACCACTGATATTACCATTAAACTCTATATCATCCTAGACCACCAGGAATGCCACCATTAAACCATACACCACCGTAGACCACCACAGATGTTACAACAAACCCTCAGAGCACTACCCTCAAAGCACACCAGGGGATAATATGTTTACTCTCTTTATAAAGATGAATGAATCTAATGAAATTAATTTTGTGTCAGAATCAATTCTACATGAATTAACTATGCTCTAATTGGCCAACTACCATCAGACAGAGGCCCCCAAAGTCCGAGTGTGCCTTCCTATCACTGCATGGCCCAGGGAGCACTGGATTGAAATCTACCACCATGAGTACCACAACTTCCATCCTCTCCACCACCTCTGTGGACCTCCTCCTCTCAGGTCCTGTCCAACACAATCATCATTATAGTCCTTATCTTTACTGCCACTTTCATCAAACTGTGATATCTCATGGGGGGCTCCTTGGTCTCCCTCCCGATTCTCTGCTTTGTATTTTCCCTGAGTGCCACTGTCACTACCACTGCCCCGAACAACACCACCATGGCTACAAGTGCCACTACTACCAACAACAACTATGAATAGCTATGCAAGGAGGGGAAACAAGAGCAGATCTGGCCCTGCCAGTTCTTTTGGAGGTTTCGACCATACATTGCTTACACACTTTATTGTAACAGTAGCCCCCATTCTCCTCCTCAGATGTCTCCTACTCCTCCACGGCACCCCAATCCGGCTCCCAGGTCCTGTCTAACACACAATCATCATCATAGTCCTTACCCTCCCAGCCACTTTTATCAGACTGTGATATGTGATCATGAACTTCTCGGCCCCCCTCCAGATTTTCTGCTCTGTATTTTTCCTGAGTGCCACTGTCGCTACCACTGCCCCTACCACCACTACCATGGCTACAAGTGCCACTACCACAACAGCTATGCATGGGGTCCTCCGCCTCCATCTGAACCTCCTCCTCATGGCAGTCCAAACACTGACTGTTCTCACACAAGTAATCAACCGGAATACTCTTATGAGTATCTTTCATAGATCATGGGGTTTTGTTGCCTCTTCTTAGGAAAGAAGAAGGTGCCCCACGAGGAGGAGGCAGTGAGGACAGAGATGAGGCAACTGACAGGCTTTTCTGGGGTTGTAAGGAGGATGAGCAAGAGGAATGCTGAGACCCCTGGCTCCAAGGCATGGTGTCAGACTCAGAAATGACATCAACGTCATCCTAATGTGGCTAAAGGAGAAGTGAGCCATCCAATCTCATCCTGTCATCAATAATAATGTGGTGTGGGGCTAAACTCTGGCCTCCTCCTACTACTACTAATACTGGCCAGATGGCTTGTGCTGCTACTGCTGTTTGCACTACTACCCACATTCTGACTCTCTGAATGAGGCCTAGATCTTCTGTTGTGGGCTCTTCCATTTACCAGGTATTTTAATTATAAATGAAAAGTCACTGGTTTGTATACAGATTATTAAATGGTACTAGAAAAATTTTGTTTTTTTTCTGTAATTTAAAGGCACAATTAAATATCCCTCTCCTTCTACAAACACACTACACACTGGTATTGACAATTTACAATGGTAGCAATACCGTTTTTGCAGTAAAATGTGTTCATACAATGCATTCAATAACACGGGTATAATAATGTCCTTATTGACTTTGCTATAAAACTTAATGGTTCCCAAGCTCCCCTCCCACTTCCTCCCAGGGGCACATCAACCTTCATCTTCCTTCCTCCCTCCTGTTTTTACCCCCAATTTTGCACAGTAAAATGGTGCTGGGTGCAATTTTTACATGATTCGCCAAAACTAATCAAAAACGTAAGATTCATGTGTCAGACGATTTTAAGTGAAATTCATAATGAATCTAATTTGTTTAAAATTGATTTGCTCATCCCTACCCCCTTTACTATCCTAGGACACCAGTAATGCCACCATTAAACCCGAGACCACCAGGGGTTTGACCACAGACCCCTTCATTACCACCAGTTCATACCTCCAGAGCACTACAATTATCACTTGCATCACCCAAGACCACCAAGGATATTACCATAAGCCCCTTCATCACCATGGGCCACAGAGGATATTACCATAAAGCCTTGTACCACCATAGACTAACAGGAATATTACCATTAAGCCCTCCACCACCCTATACCACTAGGGATATTACTATTATCCTTTTCACTACCATGGGAAACCAAAGATATTACCATTAACTATTTCATTACCCTAGAAAATGGGAAAAATATGTACTAGCCCTTTAACTAGCCTAAACGCCAGAGATATAATCCATTAACCACTATGCTTCCATAGTCCACCCTTAAGCCATTACGGCCTTATTGACATTGAAATTTAAGTATTTACCCCTAAGAAGTGTTGTCAATGCATCTTGGTGGCCTGCCAGACATGAAAAATGCACCTAGGGTGTGCATTTAGATAAATTCAAGATTGTACAAGAGATGCAAGGAATTCTGGGAGACAGGCTGCAGACTGTGGATTTTTAAATGTTTTTTGGAAATATTTTTTGGTAAAAGTCAATGTCTGCTCCATCAGTTTAAATGAGCCTCTTTAACCACAGGTCCCAGAAGGGGCTTTAACATTTAAAGGGCAGTATACTGAAGCGTTTCTCAGCCATAATTAATTATTATACTAAATAATAGGCCTAAGGGATTCTTTT
The DNA here is from genome assembly GCF_014858855.1 of Bufo gargarizans. Lineage (NCBI taxonomy): Eukaryota > Metazoa > Chordata > Amphibia > Anura > Bufonidae > Bufo > Bufo gargarizans. Next base: position 82,770,344 of record NC_058090.1, read on the forward strand.
CTTTTAACACCTAGCTTTCCTTAAATTAATGCCATTAATTGTCTTCTGCCCCCCTCCCCCTTACCCCCCACAAGATAAAATATGGCATCTAGGAAACTGATCATTCCTTGTTCATCATCTATAGCCATTTGCTGTCAAGTAGGAGGCCAAGAAAGGTCATTGTGTCTATTAAGGTTTTTGATGCATGATTGCCTTACTAATGGCCGACTTGTCTTTACCACGTCTCGGTCTTACATTAACATAATCACCTGAGTAATGAGCGCAGTCACTGCACTGCCAGTGGTCATAGAGATGCTTAAAGGGAATGTTCTACATGAGTAGGGATGAGTACACAGTTTAGGAGTAGGCGATTCTGGGGTTTCCTTTAATTTAGTCAGTAGAAGACTTGACCTTCATCACACACAGTAGTTACTTACTACTGGAAAGTGAAGCATGGGTGGTTAGTGTTTGGGTGGTAGACTGACAATTTTGGACTTAATGTGCCTCCCAAATAATTGTCTCTTCAACTTGAGGTCATAATGTCTGCCCTTATATTCTCCTGTAAAATGTTCTGATATGCCTTAGAATTCATTGTTCCTTCAGTGGTTGAAAGGTGGCCAGGTCCTAAAGCAGCAAAGCAGCCCCAAACCATGATATCCCCTCCACCAGCCCACATCATGATGTCTCCTCCACCATGCTTCACAGTTGGGTTGAGGCTTTGGTGTTTGTGTGAGGGATTTTGTCCTCCATAGTGTTGTGTGTCACGAACCAGCGAGTGTGAACCCACTGTGCCACGTGTCCCACCTCCTCTAAGGATGTTGTCTAAGTGAACCCCTCGACTCTTAACAATACCCCTGATGGTGGGGATAGACTTTCCCGAGGGGTACACCAGGTCGCTACCTCTTGAGGAGGATAGGTACACAAGGCAGCTGGTCTAGGCGAACCAGGAGGTACCTGAAAAAGGTACCAGAAGTACAAGCGTAGTCAGACAGGCAGAGTCATTACCAGGAGCAACAGTGCAGAACCGAAGGATGAGGCAGAGGTGTAGTTAGACAGGCAATAGGTCAGGGCAGGTGGCACAGGTACAGGTCAGGCAATACGAGTCGGCAACAAGAGAGTCAAGGCAAGCAGGCAGGGATCCGATGGTTAGCAGAATCCAGGAACGAAGTATAAGTCAGAAACACACGTGAGTATCAGGATCTTTAGCAAACATAAGGACCTTTACACTGAGGCATCTGGGAAGGGGGCTGAGCCATGTATATATGCTCATGGGGGCTGGGATTGGTCAGTGAGGTCACATGACCTAACCCATAAAACCCTTAAGGAAGTACTGCAAAAAGCTAGCAGCAAGCATGCTGTCGCCAGGGCTGAGATGAAACTGTGGAGCGGAGCCTCAGAACCACCGCTTCTACACACAGAGCCCAGGACTGCCGCGGTGAATGGGAAGCTCTGGCCACAGATCACTGCTGAGCACAGCGCTGCGGTGGTAAGTAGGGGAACAGCGGCGCACAGCAGCCACTGTTACAATGTGCTAAAAACATTTGTCTCATCTGTCCAGTGAACATTTTCCGAAAAACATTGTGAAATATCCAGGTGGGACACAAACTTGAGATGGGACATAATCAGGGTTGCCAACCAGAATTTTTCCTTTTTCTGGAAAACTTATCCCAAAATCACAGACAGACAACATTTTTTACGGACAAATTGGAAAACCATAATGAATGATAAAGATTATAAGTAATACATGTTTGTAGCTCAATATACTGATAAGAACTCATTACTAGCATTTACTGCGAGCTATAAAATGAAGATAGTTACCACCAAAATAATCTAGCCAAGTACCACCATCCTCCAAAAATTTGCGGACATATCTATTTTTTTCATGCACACATGATAGTCATCCATTTATATTGAATGTCCTTTCATTTCTGGATGGTTGGCAACCCTGGAGACAAGGTTATTTTTCTTTTCGTCAGCAGTGAATTCCTTTGTGGTGTCATTCCACAATGCTATATCTGGATGAAAATAAAGACTGCACACCAACAAAGCCTCATCCCAACTGTGAAGTATGGTGGAGTGGTTGGTATCATGCATTGGGGCTGGTGGAGGAAGTATCATGGTTTGGGGCTAGTTGAGGTAGAATCCTGGCTTGGGGCTGGTTGAGGGGACATCATTGTTTGGGGCTTTGAAGGAGGCACCAAGGATTGATGCTGGTGGAAGGGACATCATTGTTTGGGGCTGTAAAGGAGGCACCATGGATTGGGGATGGTGGAGGAGACATCATAATTTGGAGCTAGTGGAGGAGCGCCGTGGTTTGGAGCTGGTAAATGGGCATCATGGATTGGTGCTGGTAGATGGAACATCATGGTTAGGGTCTGGAGAAAAAGGTATCATGGTTTGGGGCTGGTCGATGGGCATCATAATCATGGTTTAAAGGTGCTTTTCTGACTCATGGTCTGGATGCCTTGCACTCATTACAGAAAAAAATTAAGCTGTATAAAAGCATTTCACAGGAGAATGTAAGGGCAGCTGTCCACAACCTCAAGTTGAAGAAACATTGAGAAGAGAAGTAAATCAACTAAAGTGTCACGGAAAATTAAGAAGATTTGTGTTTTTGGCATGGCCAAGTCAGAGTCTTCACCTTAACTCCATCAAGATGCTATGGCATGACCTAAAGAGGGCAGTGCACACCACAAGGTATCCCAGAAATATTGATGAAATCAAGCACATGTGTAGGAAGGAATGTTCCAAAATACCTGATTAAAGTAGTACCAATCTTTGGTGGAGGTGATTATTGCAAAAGCGAAAACTATAAGTTACTGAATTCCAGAGTCCACTTACTTTATATCCCCAGGTAATTCCAGAGTCCACTTACTTTATATCCCCAGGTAATTCCAACATTTTCACTTAACTTTAAACTTTTAATCTGCACAGATGCTTGAACCTCTTGAGGCTAAAACTGGTAACCACTTCAAGCTGATACAGATGTGTCCACCCTAACTTTTCCACAAATTTCCCAAAGGACTCCAACTTCTCAAAACGCAAATTCAAAATCTGCAATTCATATTGCATCCACTGGATGGCCATATATAGATACATATAGCATAGACATCGCCTGACTATCATTCAATTTTTTTTTCAAAAAGCTGGTCTTCTCGCACCACACATCTTGGGATTTCTTAAGCCAAGAGGAAAGGCAAGGAAGGACACATCTGTATTGATTATTGATGTTGCATCCTGACTGCCAGGGGTAGTGGCCATCGGGCGTTATTATGTAGTGCATATGGTATGTTGGAGGCTTCCATCAGAAATGTACAGTACATCAGGGAATGCTCTTGAGGTGTGAACAAAGCCTTATGTGCACTGATAAGCAGGGCAGATAACATGGACACAGATGTGACAATATTGGGATCGGGGGCTATTTGGCACTGTTGCTTGGGCAGTAGAGTATGATAATATTTGGGTACTGTATGACAGTGTTTTTAGGCCACATATGTAAACTTCTCATGTGCCAGCATATGGCAGCTCTAAACTTGGCACAGGGCACATCAGAACTAGCATCAGTAGAAACGCCAGTTTCATTACTATTTCTATTAAAATCCAAGATGATCATGAACGAGACGCAACGATACATATGGCGGATCTCAGCACAGCAGATGTTTTCCGGGGCATGATCAGAGCACCCGTTCTCTTTGGCATCTGAAATGTAAAGGAAGGAGACGCTGTGCCACTCACGAAGGCCCTTATTGAAAACTTGATTGGGAACCTGGGAGTGAATTAAAGAGTTTTTTTATACAGAGAAATAGGAATAGTGCTGGTCCACAAAAGAAGAACATTTGATATTCCGCCAAATTGTGTCTATGTCATTTGCAAATGCAGAGTCAGCGAGGAGGTTTAATCAGCTTAAAATTCTCAGAGAAGACTGCTCGGAATGAGACTGGGAGAGAAATTCAAAGAGGTGATGGATGTACCGTGACACATATACAGCACTGTAGATAATCTCTTAGAATGATGTAGCAGAGCTGACTTTGACATTACCCTGAACACTTACTAAAAGTTAACCTGCTTTGTGCAGTCCCATATAATATATAAGTTCCACCCACACCACTGTCCCTACCTACTTGAACAGCGACACCCAACTGGGCAACGGTCCCTAACCTGGCCAAGTGTTTAGGAGAACCTAATCAGGGAGGTAAAGGGGTAGTCAGACAGACCAGGTCAGAACCAGATGACTTGGACCGAATCAGAATCAAAACGCAAAACCAATAACAAGCATAGGTCAAAACCAGAGAGTCCCATCAGAACCAAATCAAGAGACGAACGCAAACAAACATCAGAGGCAGAGGCGAGGTCACAGGCGGGCAGCAGTTCAGAGATCCAGAATGCAACAAGCATATGAGGTTGTGAAGACCAATCACAGGCAACTGTGACCAGCAATCGTCTCTTTAAAAATTCCGCTGTAAGGAAGCATGGGATGCCAGCATCCGTGCTGACTGATAGGCTGACCAGTCCTGCTTTCATCAGTAATGGCGCAACAAAGGCTGTACCGCCATAGAGAAGCCAACTCTCCATGGGAGCGCGGACAGGTAATGACGTTACAAAACCACAGATAACATTAATGTTTTGGGGTTAGTTTTTTTATGTTTTTTAAAACTTTATTCAAGTGTTTTTCACATTTCTTGTTTTTTTTAGTCCCCTTAGAGGACTTCAACCTACATTCCTTTGATTGCTTGTACTATAAATGTGTTACAGCATATAGCAGTTCTCATAGATGATCTATTACATTCTGAAAGAGTTCAAAATTCATAGCCTATCCTCAGGATAGGTCATCAAAATCTGAATACCCAGCACCCCAGTAGATCAGTTGGTTGAAGGCCATTAATGTAACGTTCAACGGTCACTTGGCCTATTTATGGCTCAGTTCCATTCAAGTGAAAGGGCTTGGACTACGATACCAAGCACAGCCACTATACCTTATATCTGTGATGGCTAACTTCCGGCACTCCAGCTGTAGTAAAACTACAGCTCCCAAGATGTTCACTTGCTTGGCTGTTCTCAGAACTCCATAGAAATGAATGGAGCATGCTGGGAGTTGTAATCTCACCATAGCTGGAGGGTCGGAGGTTGGCCATTACTGCCTTTTATTGTGATGTGCTTGATAATCTGTGAGGAGGCTGCGGCAGTCACTTTTGCTGTATGTCAGGGGTGCTAGGAGTCGAGCCCCCAACGATCTGATATGGGTGACCTATACTGAGGATAGGCCATCAATATCAAACTCTTAGAAAACCCTTTTAAAGACTCCAATTTCTCATGGAACAACTTCAAAACCCTTGACAGGCTTTAATCCACAACGTCACGACTAGGTGGCCATGCCTAAAAAACATATAGGATAGACATCTTGTGACTCAGTATCATGAAACTATGCTTTTTACATTTTCTTAAAGGCTAATTATTTTCACAAACCAGTGGGTGTGAACCCACTGTGCCACCTGACCAACCTCTTCTAAGGGCATTGTCTAAGTAAACTCCTCATTCTTCGCAGTACCCCTGATGGTGGGTATAGATTTTCCTGAGGGAACACCAGGTCGCTTCCTCTTGATAGTGGCACATAAGGCAGCTGGTCGAGGCAGACCAGGAGGTACCAGTGCAAGGTACCAGAGATACAGTCGTAGTCAGCAGGCCAAGTTGTAACCAGGAGGCATTTATTACAAGTTATTACAAGGCATTTACTAATGTACTGTGATTGTCCGTATTGCCTCTTTCGCTGGCTTGATTCATTTTTCCATTACATTATACACTGCTCGTTTCCATGGTTAAAACCACCTGCAGTCCATCAGCGGTGGCCGTGCTTGCACACTATAGAAAAAAGTGCCAGCCGGTCTGGTGGCCCGGACCGTTGGAGTGCACATAGGCAGTTTTTTTTTTCTGTAGTGTGCAAGCCCAACCACCGCTGATGGATTGCTGGGTGGTCGTAACCATGGAACAGAGCAGTGTATAATGTGATGAAAAAATAAATCCAGCCACCAAAGAAAGCAATATGGACAATCACAATACATTAGTAAGTGCCTTGTATTTACTTTTTAACCCCTGTGTTCTGTTATATATAGACTTACTGAGCATCAGACTCATCATCAACAGGCGGTCTAATATATAGGCGTGTTTATCTAGTTTATCTGCTGCACCATTCATTCTTAATCTGTTCTGTAATATATAGACTTACTGTGCATCAGACTCATTGTCAACAGGCGGTCTAATATATAAGCACTTTTTTAAGTTCATCTGCTGCGCCATTCATACTTAATCTGTTCTGTTATACATAGACTTACTGTGCATCAGACTCCGTTTCAACGGGCGGTCTAATATATAGGCATATTTATCTTGTTCACTTACTGCGCCTTTAATAATTGATCTGTTCTGTTTTAGATAGACACATTGATAAGCAATTCTTTTAGGCCCTGATTCACAAATTGGGGTGATACACCTGTCTCATTCTACTGTACTACTGATATTTAAAAGTTACTGTGATTTAGCGTTACAGAGCGGTCTTATTTAATACCCTGTGGGCAGTGTAAATAAATTGATTCCTCGCACAGCAGAGTTGCCCACTAGTTGAAAAATTATTCTTTTAACGAAAACATTAGTCTTGTAGCGAAAGAATTTGTCTTTTAGAGAATAAATAAGTGTGCTCCAGTACCCCTGATCCCCATCACGAATTATGTTGAGCGGGTAACCTGCAGTTGTCAGCAAAGGGTAAACACATGGCGATCCCTTCAGTGCAGTGTGTGTAGCCTCAGACATGTAAGGGTATCACAGAACAGTTAGTGCTGAATGGCAGTTGGCCCTCCAGGAAGTTGGATGCGGAACCCCTGGGGTCAAATAACTCCTTGTATTTGGGTTAAAACCAGATGGGCCAGCTGGATTATTGCCATAAGGGAGGAGTCTCGTTGGTTATCGAAATGAACCACATAAGTCACTCCACCAACTAGACTCAAATTCATTGTAGCCAATACGTTCTTTTAGAGAAAAAATTAGTCGGCCTTGTTATTGCAATCATTTATGGTTGGAACTACGGCGATATTACCAGGGTCTGGGATCTCTCCACACTATGAACTTAATGGTATTTTGCTTTTAACATATATTTGGGTTAAAGCCAGATGGGCCAAACTTGCTGGATGGACCGAACATGACAATGATACACTCCCCTGACACTGTCCCTGCAGTTTAAGTTCCAAGCCTTCCTACAGAGATTTGGACACCAGGATGCATATGATTAAGCAGAGTGGCCTGGTCATACCAGATTTATCGTAATTTGTTAATTGGGAACTAATCTAATTTCTTGAACAATATTCGACGAATCGTCCGAATAAAATTTTTGCAAACTTCGCTCATCTTTAGTCCTAGTACAAAATCATAAGCACTTTTCCCGTTCCATTTGCCATTTCTAATACTGGTCCTTTTTGTGTGGCAGAAGGATCACTGGGCCCTCCAAGGCATTGTGTCTGATTGTGTTTTCTAGAGATGAGCAAATTTTTCTAAAATTCGATTCGGCCGGTTCGCAGAATTTTTTGAAAAAATTTGCTTCAATACGAATTTATTCGCAGCGAATCGCATTAACAAACAGCTATTTCCTGGCTGCAGAGATCCTTTATAGTGGTGTAGAACACTGTGCCTGTATAGAGGTGTAGAACACTGTGCCTGTATAGCGGTGTAGAACACTGTGCCTGTATAGCGGTGTAGAACACTGTGCCTGTATAGCGGTGTAGAACACTGTGCCTTTATAGTGGTGTAGAACACTGTGCCTGTATAGTGGTGTAGAACACTGTGCCTGTATAGAGGTGTAGAACACTGTGCCTGTATAGCGGTGTAGAACACTGTGCCTGTATAGTGGTGTAGAACACTGTGCCTGTATAGTGCTGTAGAACACTGTGCCTTGCAGTAACACACATAGGGAGTCTGCTATGGTAGTGAAATAATACTGTGAGTCAGTATGACATGCAGATGACAGGTGTCGCTCTTAAAATCACTGCAGACTTCATTTATTTGGGCAGTCACGGGGCCAAAACTGACCAAATAACTCAAGTATCAACTCAGCCTTACAAGTTGATGTTAGTGCCAAGAAGAAGCGCACTCCTTTTACACCGTCGTCAGCTGATTTTTCTTTTGCCACTAAATACACGACAAAAAGGGCTTTAGACTGCACCGCTGAACAGCAAATAGGCCCTTATTATTTTCCACTTATGCACTCCACAAAGGGCTTTAGAACATATAACTGCACCGCTGAACGGCAAATAATTTATTTTTTTTGTCACTAATACACGACAAAAAGGGCTGTCATTTTCTCGCTTCACCACACAACGGCTAATAAGCCCTTTTTTCCCACTAATACAAGCCAAAAAATGCTTTAGAACATATGACTGCACCGCACAAGGGCAAATAAGACGTAGCAATATTTCCTTGTAATAAACCCTGTTAATGGCTGTATCACACAGCACTTGCACCCCAATAACAAGGGTTATTACAGAGCTGTACTGGAATTACAGAGCTGTATAATGGCAATTTGGATCCGCAGTCAGTGCAGGAAGGTGTAATGGGATTGTTCCTATTACCCAGGCTGTAACCTCCCCTACTGAGCCCTGTTCAACATAAATGCTATGGAATGATTCCTCCCTATCCTTTCCCTACTTTTCTACTAATCTTTCCCTGAACTTGTAAATTGTTTTTTCAGCACAATGAAGTCTTTCCTAGCACTGTCCCTAGCGCCTGCTGACGTCTCTCCCTGCACTAAGTACACTGGAAAATGGCTGAATCCAAGATGGCTGAGGCTATTTATAGGGCTGTGACATCACAGGGCTGGCTGGCTGGCTGCTGATTGGCTGCATGCATGGTATTGTAGGTGATCCCTCATTCCCAGAGTTCCTTGCTCCATGGCCTCACACGTACAGCAGCCATTTTAGGAAAAAATGTGATTCGTTACCACGAAGCGTGAGGAAATTCGGATTCTGTGAGAATCAAATTTTTCCTGAAATTTGGATCTAATTCCACTTCCTCCACTTCGATTCTCTCATCTCTAGTATTGTCCATCACTAGTCAATTTATGTTTAATATTTGTATGCTGTATCTTTAGTTGCTCTTGGGTAATACTGTCCATCCTCTATTACACTGCATTGTTGTGTTTATATGGTTCAGGTAGTGGTTCCCCCATTTGGCAGCAATTATTGGCCTTTTGTTAGGTACTATATGACAATATGGTAACAGGGAGAACCTGCCTTAGGCACTATGTTGCTGGAGGCTACCATAGCTGAGCCCTCGACTAGGGAGGAGTCTAGTTCTGACATAAGGCAGGGGAGCTGGAGAAGCATCATGGTCTTTGAGGTGGAGATGGATATGTATAAAAGGGTTATTTTTGACGCACTGTTGTTTGGGCGTGCTGTGATGTTTGACCTGTTTGTAAGGCTGGAGTGGAGGGCTGATGAAGCTCCTGGATGGTGTACAAACAACAATTCCGGCTGACTAGTCAGCATCAAATAGAAGGCATCTAGTTTTGTTCTGTGGGAGCTCAAGTCATCGTGCCATAAGGGGCAGCACAAGGTTTGGTGTAGGTGTAAAAGGTGTGTCCTCATGTTACAGACATATAGATACATGCTCTGAAGAAAATGTTGTTGTGAGTTGCCATAGAAAACTAGGCTGCATGGACTAAGGCAGACTTACCTGGCATACAAGAAGAAACTCTGTTGTGCATCAGCATATTTGCTACTTGAAATATGTCTACAGAAGTCAGAGCCAGCAAAGAACCAACAGTGTTTAGTTTGTGCTTTGTCCTATTGACTTAGAATGTGCATCAGTATGGTGCCTCTTCAAAGAACCAGCAAGTTTCTGTGCCTCCACAGAGAGTAAAGTGTAAATGCAACTGAATTCACTGTCTCTTAGATTTTTCTTCCTGCTCCCTTGTCCACCTTTCCAAGCTCCAAGATAAGCTTTGTTCATTAAACAATTGAGAAAATGGAAAGGTCTGTCTGGCACCATTACATGCAGGACCCAAAGCATAATATGAGGCACATAGACACCTATTCAAATCCCAACCATAATGTGCCATTTATAGTGCTTTTGTACTTTTATAGGACTGAGGGTTGAACCCAGGCCCAGATGCTTCACTTACCTCCAATGATAACTACTGTGTGTCCCAGTAAGTGTCACCACCAGACATCTGAGAAGCTCTGACAGACGTTCTTCAGAACCTCCTCCTTGAGGTTCCCTTTGTTTTGCTTTCATTTTCTCATCTCGTTAGCCTCTCTCAGCTGTCATGTAGTTGCACTGATTGCATCCCTTTAAATCCCTTCCCATACTGCATCACTTTGCCGTTTATACAACTTCCTGGAGTGTGTGCATGCTGGATGCTACTACTGAGTCTTCTACAGATAAGTTTTGTTCATTCATTTGTGTTTTCCTGTTTGCTGGATTCCAGGGGACCCTGACTCCCTTCGTATCAAGTGTAGGGAGCCGGTGGTTGTGTCCCCTCACTATTATAGGGTGTTCAGGTGATATGCGATCATCTACCATTGAGATTTTTGCATAGGCTGAGCAGTTAGGGAGAGAGCCAGGTCTGTTGCAGGGCTCTCCCTTTGGTTCCTTAGTTTTGGATCCAGTCAGTCGGATATTCATTTTGTGTCTTCTAGTTTTCTGTACACCTTCCGTGACAGTAAGAGACAATTCTGTTGATGATGACGTCCTCCATAGTCATCAATTGGATATAAACATAACACAATTCACTCACAAAATCTTCTGGTCTAGGATGCTTCTAAAATTGGTCAGAATTTTATTTGGAATCACCTAATGTTCATGGAGTAAACATGAACATTGTTTGGTGGTCCCTTGGAGAGAGCAAATATAACCAGTGGGCTAACTCCATGGAGATTGCAACCTTAGAGGTTATGAAGTCCTACCTTCCAATTAGATGGCATATTGTCACGGACGTTCCCGCGACAGGTTGCAGGAGATCGTGAGACTGGCAACACGTGGTTTGATCTGACCTGTTTTCCGTTTAGATCAAATGATGTCTGTGTTGTTTCTGGTGCTTGCCACATCTTCTTTCCCTAGGTGTGGCTATTAGGGTCGTTTAACCTTCTCTATAGTTGCTTCTGCCACAATGCTGTGAGGTTTATAGCTTCTGTTTGGACCTTTGGATAGATTGTGGTTGGATCTCAGCTGAGTTCCTGGTGCTTCCATTGTTCCTTTGAAGTTAAGTCTTCCCTTTCCCTTTTGTATTTTGTTTGGGTTCTGTGTGTTGCATTTCCCTATTGTTTGTATTAGGCCTGAGGGAGACTCCTGTTCGTCCTTCCTTTTGCAGGAACAGATAGTCTTGCCCCTGCCATTAGTATTAGGACTCTAGGTATTCCTGCGTATGAACTACCCAACCTTTGGGGGCTGTTCATACTAGTAGTCAGTCAGAATTTTAGTTAGGTTTTTCACTAGGAGGTGTCTCTTTTTCTTTTCCAAGTTCTTAGGCCTGATTCCCTGTTTCCCCCTTCCCTCCTATGCTTGGTGAGGTGTTTCCCTCCCACACTGAAGCGTGACACATGTCCATTGGTGACCAGCTTCATCTCTTGCCTTCACAAGTCCATCTTCTCCAATGAAGCTTGATGCCTCTACATTCTGAAAGTAACATGTAAACAAGAAACTGCAAAACTGGAGCAGTTCTCGGAAGTATTCCTATTTTGATAAATGTTAATTGTTGTCATCGGAGAAACATTGAAGTCGTAAAATTAATGGAGCTTAGGAAAAAAAGGAATCCGAACTTTCACATGGTAACTATGGCAGCAAATTAGAAAGACTTGATTCTTCTAGCTTAAGTGACAGAAGATGTTCCCAATGCTTTTACATGTACTGACCCTTTATATTATGTGTGTCCTTAAGCACCAGCCGTCAAAAGGACATTGTATGGAAAGTTTTAAAAAGGATATGACTGCACGCTTAAGGCAAACAGACTGCTACTCATATTTAGTTTGCTCGAACAGAAGTAGGTAATAAAGTGCCAGCACGAGCGGTTAAAAGGGTTTATGGAGACTCAACAGGTCCCACAATGCCCCCTTAATTACACAAAACTCACCTGTAGGAGAAAGGTTTTGATATACTTTATCTGAACTTGTGTAGATCGGCCTATCGGTAACCTGGTCACATGACGCTCTTCTTCTGAAAATCCAGTTTCTGCTGACATCATGTCCTTTACCAAGTTTCTGGCCTAAGTTGGGGGGCATTACTTCTACTGTGGATAGGCCAGAACTATTCCTCTCTCTTGCTCGATGGGGTGTGTTTAGGAGTTTGTGCATGCTCCAGAGTTCTGATAGTCCTGGCCTCATCTACTCCGGAAGTAATGTCCAGTCTACAGCTCAGGCTGGAAACCTGGTAAGCGTGGATGTGACATTGGCAGAAGCTGTATTTTTAGAAGTAAAGTATCATGTCACCAGGTTCCTAGGAGACTGATCCACACAACTTCAGGATAGTAAGTATGTTGCAGACTTTCTTCTACAGGTATGTTCTGTGCAATTAAGAAGGCTTTGTGGGACCCGCTGGTCAGCTAGAGTGCCTATGATGGGCACTATGATATTGGAACTAATATGATGTGAACTATAGTATTAGAACTTTTATGATGGCACTATGATACTAGAACTAATTTTATGGGCACTATGATATTGTAACTAATACAATGGGCACTAGGATTGTGGAATTTGGAACTAGCATGATGGGGACTATGATATTAGAACTAATCTGATGTGCACTATGATATTAGAACTAATATGTTGGGGACTACGATATTAAAACGAATATGATGGAGACTGCGGTATTAGAACTAATATAATGGGGACTACGGTATTAGAACTAAAATGATGGGGACTACAATATTAGAACTAATATGATGGGGACTACGGTATTAGAACTAATATGATGGGGACTACAATATTAGAACTAATATGATGGGGACTACGATATTAGAACTAATATGATGGGACTACGATATTAGAACTAATCTGATCGGGACTACGATATTAGAACTAATATGATGGGGACTACGGTATTAGAACTAATATGATGGGGACTACGGTATTAGAACTAATATGATGGGGACTACGGTATTAGAACTAATATGATGGGGACTACAATATTAGAACTAATATGATGGGGACTACGGTATTAGAACTAATATGATGGGGACTACAATATTAGAACTAAAATGATGGGGACTACGATATTAGAACTAATATGGTGGGGACTATGATATTAGAACTCATATAATGGACACTGGATGATATCAGAATTAGGGTCCATTTACACCTCCGCAAATGGGTCCGCATCCGTTCTGCAATATCGGGAACGGGTGTGAACGCATTCATTCTCTATGGGGCCAGAAGAGATGCGGAGAGCACACTACATGCTCTCCGCATCCGCATTTCCGGAGTGCGGCCCCGAACTTCCGGGCCGCGGCTCCGCAAAAAAATAGAAGATGTCCTATTCTTGTCCGCAATTGCAGACAAGAATAGAAAGTTCTATGGGGGGTGCCGGCCGGGTGTATTGCGGATCCGCAATACACTACGGATGAGTGAATGGACCCTTAGTATGATAGGCATTGTGAAATAGGAATTAATATGATGTTCAATATGATATTAGGCTAGTTTTACACTGCCGATTTGTAGTTTCGGCAGGCTGTTTTGGCAGAGAACAGCTTGTCGGAGCTCTCTGGATCTGGCATTGCTGGATGTTACCGGAATGGCTGACAGCCCTATTGACTGTAATTCAGATGTCTTTTGTCCAGCCAAATCCTGGCATACTTACCAGGTAATGTCCAAATCTCAATAGGGCCACAGGCCATTCCCGTAACATCTGGCAATGCCGGATCCAGAGAGCTCCAACAGGCATTTCTCCACCCGAACAGCTTACTGAAATTACCAAGCAGCAGTGCAAAAGAGACCTTAGAACTAATATGATGGCACTCTATATTGGAACGAATTTTATGGGCACTGTCATATTGGAACTACGGGGGTGGGATAAGTCAGGCAGCAAGTGAACAGGAAAAACGGGCATGCTCAAGATTCTGAGCAACCAACAAAAACTGATTTTGATAGCTAGACTGTACGGCACTACTCTACGCCCTAAACTATTCCAAGTCCACAATTTCTTAGGTACCATGGATGGCACCAATATGTATGTTCTTTGTGTCGGGACAGTCTGCAGTGTATAGGTAGTACTAATAGGTACCAGAGTGGGGAAGCTTTGGCATATGTACAGAAGAATGTCAATCCCTATACCTCCAATAAAACGTTATCAGAATGGTAACGCATTTCGGACACACATTATAATAGGCTATTTTCTCAAATAATCCTGACTGACGTTAGTACCTATCCTACCAAACAAACGAAATCTGCTTTCTATAGTGAATGTATTGTGGTTCCTCTGTAATGGAAGGTCCCCATGTATGTGTATCTCCTCTTCACACCTGGTACTTATAGACCCCATTGTATACATGACTTGAGTCCGGCATAATAAGGGTCATGAGCACAACGCCGGTGATAGTGTACATATACATTTTATATAGCTTTATGCTTCCATTTATTTTCTGTGTACCTTCAGATTACGTTGGCCCACTGCTTTTAATAAGCTCTTAGACTTAACACTGAATAGACGGATTATCGAGGAGCAAACAAGTCAGGCTGTGAAGATCACTAATCCGAGTAATATTAGGGCAGGTTAATGACAGGCCTGGTATGAAAGACACTCCTTGGATTGGCAGCTATAGCAAACACACTCGAGACGGTACTTTTATTCGTGGTGTATATTGCAGGCATTGACTCTTCGGGTACAGCTGTCAACCTTAAAGGGTAGCTGTCATGTTTTCATCAAAAAATCAATTTTAGAGTATGTTACTGCTGCAGCAGCATTATGCATAAAGCAATCTTTAGTTTCTTCACATACCACTGTTTTCCTTGAGTTTTTTCCCTTAATTACGGCTGTTTAAACATTTACAATATGAGGACCTTCTCAAGATGGATCCTCCGCCAGTTCTCTGAGGCCAAAACTGCTTTCCCTCACTTCCCATACACACTTGCTGTAGCCAGCAACTCCCTGCCAGCCAATCAGATTGGATTACTGAGAGACACGCCTCCTCACTCTGACACCTAATGCAGCCATGCAGTGTGAAGGACCGCCCCTCCGTCTTCTGTTTACAGGGAAGACAGACAAGCCATAGCAAACAGTCGTCTTTTAAGGGAGCAGTAGAAATGGACAGGGGACATTAATGAAAGCTGTTATTATAAGGTAATTCCAGATCTTTTGACAATCATTGACAGACTAACTCAGGTATACATGCCGAGCTGTAATAAACTAGCAAATAAAAAAATAAAAAAATGACAGTTGTATGTCCACCTTTGCAGCCAAAGTTGCTCCAAAGCATCTTCAATAAAAATTATACAGTGTTGTGTCTGAAGGTTCAATGCAGAATAATCTATCTCCATGGTTACAGACTACAAACAAGTTCTGTGTAGTTCCGTTATTTTGGAACTCCATAGGAGTGAAAGGAGATGATGCCATGCATGTGCATTGTGCTATTTGTTCATGGCAGGGTTCCATTCTTGAAATAGTAGTGGGTCTCAGAGATAGGACCCGTACCTGCGGATATTTATGGCATGTCCTATCTTGTCCAGATGCATAAATCAGTAGCAAATGTGAATAAATGAAGCTCTGTAATATAGAAGGGTGAAGTGGCATCTTCCTTACCTTCTAATCCCGATTCCCCTCTAAGTAATTATACAGAAGCCTCCTCAGTCCCTAAAAATTCCATCTAGTGCAAAACTGTAAATAGAAGACAAGGAGGAGGGGAGGGGACCTGAGACTGCATGCTGTGAGAGGGGAAAAGGGGCAGCAGAAGAATACAGCTGATTGATTCAAAATGTCACGGGCAGCGGATGTGAACTCCCTGTGCTACGGACTGTCTGTACCCTGGAAGGGGCGTGACTAAGCAGCTACCAGGTTTTTGCTAGAGCCTCTGATGGGGAGGATAGACTTTGCCGTTAGGGTAGTTGCCAGGTACCACTCCAGGGCAGTCCCAGAGTCAGTAGCAGCTGGTCCAGGCTAACCAGGAGGTACCTGCAAAGGTACCGACAGTACAGGTGTGGTTAGACAGGCAGGGTCGTTACCAGGAGCAACAAAGACAGGAACTAGAGGATGACGCAGCGACGTAGTCGAGACAAGCAATGGGTCAGGGCAGGCAGCACAGGAACGAAGTCAGACAATCCGGGTTGGCAACAGGAGGAGCGATGCAAGCATCAGACGAAGAACGTAGTCTAGGAACGGGACATGTAGTCAGGAACACAAGTGGTAACAAGCTCAATTGCACAGGATAGGACCTTGACTCTGAGGCGCTTGAGTAGAGGGCTGAGCCACTTAAATACCTCCAGGAGAGCCAGGGTAGGTCAATGGAATCACCTGACACAACACAGCCGAGCACGAACAGCGTTCAGGTAGACTGGAAGCTGCGGAGCGGAATCTCCAGAGCAACAGCAGAGACAGGGAAGCACAGATCATGATCACAGGTGAGCACGGCGCCGGCGAGCAGGAGGACACAAAACAAACCTAGCTCTGACATCACACCAGGAGGAGCATGCCCTCACAGCAAGCGTGAAGAGAATTTTTTTTTATGGAAATCAGCAAATTGAGATGTTTAGATGACTGGGTCAAAGCATGTCCAAAACAGCAGTACTTGTGGAGAGTTCCCAGTAAGCAGGGGTTAGTACTTTCCAAAAGTGGTTCAAGGAAGGACAACCAGTGAACTAACAACAGGTTAATGGTCTGGTATAATCCTGAAGAAGAGCTACTGTGGCACAAATTGTTATAGTCTTGTGGAGTCCATGCCTTAGTGGCTACAATATTAGGCACATGGTTTTAAAGTTATGACTTTAAAGTGGTATGCCCATTTAGGACATTTATGGCTTTTCAATAGGATATGCCATAAATGTCTATTGGTCCTACTCCAATCTCCAAAATGTTGCCCGAAGTGCAACCACACCCCATTAAAGGCGTTGCCCATCTCACACAATATTGGTCACATACCGCTAGGGTATGCCACCAATGTCAATGTGGGTCCCACACCTATCTCTGGACCACAGTCCCCAAAGCGAAGGAGAGCACATGGACAGCGTGCTCTCTATTTACTTCTATGGGAGTTCCGAAAAGAGCCGAGCAAGTGTCCTCAGGTATTTCCAAAACTCTCATAAAAGCAAATGCAGAATGCACCGCTCAAGCGCAGCCACCCCTCTATTCACCTCTAAGGAAGTTCTGGATATAGCTGAGTTGGAGCTTGGCAATTTTTTGATAAGAGGGTGGCCACCCTCATTCACATTTGGAGGCCCTTTTCTAGGTGTGGGCTCCAGAGCCATACCTATCTGACATTGGCGGAATGTGTGAGATAGACCAACCCTTTTAACTTCCAAAGGACCTCTGGAAATAGCAGAGTGTGCTCACTATAGGAATGCAGGCAAATTTGTCTTCTTATTTCCATGAATAAAAAAAAAAATTACAGCATTCACAAATTATTCACAAAAATAGTTTCTGTCTTGGTGCAAATAAGCTTTTTGATAATGAAATATAGAAAACGTATATAGCATAATAATATATTAGGTCTGCGTCCTGATTTAACATGATTACATCGCCATTCCCGATGTGCGGGGAACGCGGCAATGATGTCTGTCTGGCATCAGGCTCTGCCGTAATTCTAATTTACGGAAGCCCAACCTCGCCATCTAGTGGCGATTACGGCATGAGCCTGCTGAGATCCCTTATTTGAATGGGGAGCATTGTTCCAGCAGGAATTTGTGTAGAAAGGGAAGTTTCATTTCACATGCAGCACAAGGTCTAAATGCATTGTGAAAAATATAGTCTGTCTGCATTTTACACCTCAGTGAGTAAAGCAAGTGTCACTTATTTGCCTATGGAGAGAGGATAATACTGCATTGAGTTCATCCAGTGAACACAAAGTAGCATTGCAGCTCTCCTCCATGGTATTATATATCCCGATTTACAACTTCTTCGGCCATAGGCCCTTAGGTGGCAGATATTTTCATAAAAAAATGGTGTCCTCCTCTTTGCATCCTCATTGCCGAGTACGATTTCACATTAAAATCCTGATCTGTTTTTTAGGCAATACTCCATCTGACCACATGGTGTGCTGTTGTGCAGGGACATGACCTTGAACAATAGAGAGCAGGACAATCTTTCCAGGAGAAATTGTATGACTATGAACAACATCAGGCCGCTCTTTCACTTAACCAGGAAAGTCCATAAGTCTTTGAAGACCTTCATGGGGGTTTCAAAAGTCGGAGAACCACCTTGACTATTTTGATCCTTATTGGTGTACCAAGTTCTCCTTTCCCCCCTCCTATTTGCGTGCAATGCCAAGGAGTTGTCCGATATTAGAAAATATGGTCTTTTTTTAAGAAACACTGCCACACATGTCCCCGGCTGTCACTGGCATTGGAGTTCAGCCCTTTTTTTCAGCAAATAGATCTGAAAAAAGCTCTTTTCATAGAGAAATAGTATTGCACTATTCTGGATTATCAGCTGGTGAATTGTAAGATTTGGAGACCAGGCTGAAGTTAAAGTTGTCTTCAGAGAAGGCTTTTTAAAATGAAAAAGACCATAATAGACCATGTTGGGTCACTGATGTTGGGACACCTGCTGTTGGGACACTGCTCTGGTCCTCACTACTCTCCACTTCCTGTCCCGGTTGACATAAAATACCACTAGGTTCATGGTAGAGAGGAATCCTGGACTTTATGGGGGGGGATCCACATGGGATTATGGTCATCCCTGTTGTGGATCCCTCAATTTTATTGCTTTGAGGAAGGTTTTCCCACCTAAATGCAGTGTGCCACCTCTGGTACTTTTACACAGGAGGACAAGGGATGCTGCATACATGCTCTGGCTCCCCTAATCCCTGCTGGGGAGAGCCAGAGCACACCTGGCATCTGAAGAGTGAAAAGTCTGCGATAGGCATTACCATTGGTCGTGGACATTAATGTCAGGTGTCTGCTCTTAAAAACAGCAGACACCCGACGGCCATGGCGCCTGCTGCACCCACCAGTGGGCCCCATTTTGAAATGTCCGTCCGCCAACATAAATTTACTGTCAGCGGCCGGGAAAGGGTTAACTTCCAAGCCTTTACACTGCCGTTGGGCCACCAAGTGGGAAGAATATGATTAGGCAGGGTATACCTGATTAGCAACGATTTGCGACAAATTAATTCGGAATGAATCAAATTTCTTCGGGAACTTCGGTGAATCGACCGAATCAAAGCTCCTCTCATCTCTATTCACTAGAAAACCCCCTTAATTTTCTCTCCGTGTACGGCATACATAGACCTACAGGGGAGCTCCACCACAATCTGCACATGCTTTACAGATATAAACGTTCCTTTTCTTCCCACACAATGGGAAGGTGACAGCGGCCCGGTGTAAGCAGGCCTGTGAATTTGATTAATATGCATAATAAGGCTGTCACAGGATTGTATACATACAGTACATGTCCCATCCATCTCCCAGATGTAATAAATTCATCGCTTGTACGAGCCGCTAAGACCAAGGAAACCACTCGACTGCATAAAAGGGAGCAAGAAAAGCTAAAGCCTCCTCATTCATTTGCCTCCAAGCTGACAGCAAACCCTCAGGGTCACATGTGGCCGCTCCTGTCATAGACAAGACCAGGCAGCGAGATTCCCGGAGCCTCGCCGGATACTAGAATAACATTTCCTTCTACAAGCATGACCGGTGACAAATGAATGCGCGTAGGCCTATGGCGGGCCTCGGAGACATCGAGTGTTGTTATACTCTATACATTGACTGAAGTGCGTATTACTTAACATAGGAGTCACGCGGTATTCTAAGTGTTGGTACTGAATCGGTACTGAAAAAAACAAAACGTGACCAAAAGGCTGGTGAGAAGTCTGGGGTTCATAATGTGCATATTGGGTGCAGCCTGGAGCACAACCATGTCCTAAATTAAGCAGGAATGTTCGAGTCAGACAAGACTACCTAGAACCCACCACCTATGAATGAGGGCCTATAATATAGCTATGAAGAAGTGATGCATGTACTTTTAAGGGCATCCTGGGCTCTTCTAGGTCCTCTGGCTGGGTTCTATTAACCGGTCAATGCTTGGGACAGCCAAAGGATGCTCCTGTCCTCCGGTGGGAAAGTTCAACCCTGGGAACAAACCTATTCTACCAACAACTGGAAGACACAACCCATTTACTATCTGTCCATAGCAGGACAACAATGTTCTCACTCATGGAGGTCAATGGTAAGAATTATCTAAACTTGTTTTATCTCTGGTGGATCTGTAGTCCTGTTGGGCTATCAGACTTATAATAATAATAGTCCAGTCACCTGCTCCGGATTATTGGTGGTCCAGTGACCTATGTCTTACTTAGCTCATTAATGTGTTTTTCTGCAGTTCCGACCCTGGTCCAGTCACCATTGCCTTCATGCGCATAAAAATTTATGCTGGCAAATTTGGGATATTTAAACTCCGCCCTGGCCATATTCAAACATGCTATGGAATGCCCTGTTCTGTCTGGTTCATCTAAGCCCCACCCATTTTTGTAAATATATCAACCACATCACTCATCCAACTTGAGGCTTTTGTAGGGTGCTCGTCCTGTTCTGGTAGTACTCTACCTTGTAATTTTTCAGAAAAAAGACTTTAGACAGCACCCTAATTGCAATTAATTATTTCTTTCTTACTCCAGCTGATCCTCAGAAGGGTACAAACACAAACTGGTTAGACAAAGGGCCGGATCATGTTATGACCTGAAATATTGCTACTTCGGCTGGAGTAATAAATTCACCCACTTTTAGGCTGGGACAAGCTGATTTTGTTGGGATCATGAGAGCATCCAAATTGTTAGCAAGGTTCCTCACATTCCTTCCCCTTGGAGCCACAAGGGGGCATCAAGCCTCAAGTAGTAGAGCATCAAGAAAAACGTAATGTGCCATAATAGAAATCACGTGATACATATTCTGTACTTATATGTACACGTGTGCTTGTACAATATGTGTGCACATGTCTTTTAGTTTTAATTGCAAGTTCATTCGGACACACTCAGCATGGTAGCATGTCCTCAACTTCCAGTTCATACTTTGAACAAAGAAAGCCATCCAGTACATTAGCTATTTCCAGCTGTGAAATGAGAGGTTGGGATTGCACATCTCACACTGACATCGTGCTGTTTGATTAAAGCCCTGAGAAGCTTAGCACAAGCTAGGAATTTTCTCACTAGTAGCAGCCTTTCATTAATTCCTCCCAAATTCTTGTCCCTTAACACCTTTGAAGCCAGAGAAGGATTTACCTGTATGTCCTCTCATGGAACATCTAAAAGTAAATGTTAATAAGGTTCATCTCCATGCAGCTTACCACGCTAAAGTTTAAGGGAACTGTCACAGTATGTTCCTTCAACGTCTTTAGTAGCGTCTTACATCTGTGACTTACATTACTTGCAGATTATACAAAAATCAATTGGTTTCTGAGCTGTAGGCCTGGTTTTGGGCACTGTCCTAAAATAGAGCAAACCTACTGATTTCTGTCTACGTTCTTGCCCATAGTGGGCAACATTATAGGATTATATGCTATTTTGGTTACATAACCTCTGTCTCTGGCTACAAATCATGTGCCTCTAATGGTCCAGGTGAGTACTTTTACTACATAGTCTACAATGTCTCAAATCAATGGATTCTTTAAACACACACTCTGCTTATGAAAAGCAACACACTTGTAACCATCCAAGTCATACTACTATATTTTTAAATATGTATAATAACATACAGTAGAGGATAAGGTTAAAAAACACACAGGTCCATCAAGCCCAACATATAATTGACCCGTGGCATACCAGAACAGTGGATCCTGTGGGTTTCCACAGGCAGAAGTCTGACTCTGGTATGCAATCCATGAACAACAGCTGAATAAAGTAGAACCAGTTCATAGTAGCAAAATCAGGAGAAAGAGTCAAGTAAGCAGAAGGTTTGGGCCTGCATACTTCATGCAATAAGATAATCCAAGTGGAAGGTCAAGACTGGCAGAATTCATGTAATACAATAATCAACGCAGGCAAGGTCAACTGAATGCAAATCATACAGAGACTAACTAATACTGGGCAAAGGAATACTGGGAGAAGAGTCTGTAAACAGCCATGGAGACTAGTACTGAAAGAGATAAGGGCTGTTCAGTTGCTAAACTGGATGTGGTAAGGTCACTTAGCATAATCAGTGAGCACAGACAGTGGAGATCATGGTATCGAGTCAGTGGTAATAGATATAGTGAATAGAGAGCACAACAAAAATCCTACCATGTTGATCTAGAAGAAGGCAAAAAAAACACATGATTTGGACACCAGTAATTCATATTACAGGTAAAAAATTATTCCTTTTCAACTCCAAATCGCACAATCAGAAGAAATCCCTTGATCAATGCCTTATTTCCAGATATCAAGTACCCATAACTTGTGATTGGCACTAGTGTTGATCGCAAATTTTTATTGCGAATATCGGCACTTTGAGAATTCGCGAAGATGTAGAATATAGTGCTGTATATTCTTAATCGCGAATATTCTAGAATTTTTTTCATCAGTAACCTCCCATCTTGCTTGTGGGCCAATGAGAAGGCTGCAATATCTTTGTCAGAGCTTAGCAACCTCCCTAGCAACCAATAAGAAATTTGCCTACCCCTTACTATATAAGAACCTCCCCAGCAGCCATTTTCTGCTGTTTTTTGCAGTTCTGAGAGAGAGAGCAGTGACATTGCTGTGCTCTGTGCTTTCATCTGGATCCTATTCCTTATCCAATTACAGTAGATAGTTAGTTAGCTTATATATATATAATACAGATAGCTAGTGGAAGATAGTCAGTGTAGGTTAGATAGTGATATAGTGCAGCTGATCAGTTCCAGTGCAGGGTGTTAGGTAGTGTGATAGGGATTACTGTTTCTCTGCTGTCCATACATACATGCTACAGACATAGTGCTCTGATGTCACAACAATACTTTGTGCACCAATCAGTAATATCTACTCAGACCTGATAAAATGGGAAGTTGCATGTATTGCGCAAAAAATATGCATTAGTGCCGATTTGTGCAATCGCGAAAATAATGACGAGATCACAAATTTCTCAAATTTATTGCGAATATTATGCGAAAAATTTGTGAAATTTCGCAAAAACTAATATTACCTATTCCACTCATCACTAATTGTTACGTTCCGGGGGCCCAAGCAGACCTCCGGGATGTCTAGCAAACAGGTCACAGGCAGAAACAGACCAGGAACCAACAGAGTAACAGGCAAACCACAGAGGGCAAAGATCCAGTGAGTCACATTCTTCACAGAGCCCCTGGTGGTAGGGATGCACTTGGCTGAGGGCTCATTGGTCGCACCTCAAGGAAGCTCCTAGTACACTTGGCCACTCCCTGCTGAGAACCACAGACAACAGGACTGGAACCCAACCAAACACAGGACATGGATCAGATGACAAATATGAACCAGCCCACAAGCAGATGCCTGGACCCCATGTGGAACGGAAGCATGGTGGTCACAGGCAGAGCTGCACACAGACTAGAGATCCTCCCTCCGAAGAACCCAGAAGCCCTCTCACGAAGGCAGGACATACACTGGACAGGAACAGAAGCAGGAAGGCAATGCCAGGCTAGACATGGAACAGGCAGGATCAGAATCAGCTTAGCACTGCCAGACTGGACATAGGACAAGATCAGAAGCAGCTTAGCACTGCCAGACTGGACATAGGACAAGATCATAAGCAGTTTAGCACTGCCAGGCTATCAGATGCAGTTAGAGCTCTCTAGGCTAAACATGGAACAGAGTGGATCAAGACACAGAACAGGTACAGAAGATTAGGCAATGATACAACAATACCAATGCTTTACCAGGCGACACCTCATAGAAGGGCAGATGTCAAAACCCCCTGGCTCAGCAGCAAGGGGCTACACCCAGTAAGGTACGAAACAGACTGACCCCAAGCCCCACAGCTCACAGATATATAGCTGCGATAACGAGGGCACCTGATAAGCCGCACCCAGGAACAGATCAAGTAATGAAACCCCATCAGAACCAGGAGTACACAGAACCACAGAACACAGAATCACAAGTGTCAGTGTACACCACACACAGAATACTGCAGCCAGCACGCCCCAAACAACAACCAGCATACACAGGATAACTGCAGCCAGTACGCGGTTACAGGCAGCCAGCCTACACAACAATAAGTGACAGAACCACACTGTGAACACAAACAGACACGCATCCATACCCAGACCCTGTTCACACACAAGGGCGCAGCCAGCGCGCATCACAGAACCGGCATACTGTACATGGGAACATCCACAGCCAGTACACAAAGCGCATGCAGCCAGCCTACACGGTCACAACTGTCACAGTGAACCGCACAGTGACGGTGATATTATGACTTTCAGGTAAGACATCCAGAACTTGTTCAATGTATTAACCATCACAACATCCTATGGAAGTAATTAGAGATGAGCGAAGTTTTGAACAATTTGATTTGGCAGCTTCGCTGAACTACAACAAGAAATCTGATTTGTTACAAATTACTTTGTCAAGAATCGCTTTCCATTGTATGTAGCGAAGCAATGACGAGGAACAGCGATCGCTCTGTCCCCCATCATTTGACCCCTCAGATGCCACTTTCACCACTTATTACAGCATCTGTGACTTACATTAAGCTGTTCAGGGGTTAATCGGGAATAAAAAAAAAAAAATTATACTCCTCTCATCCAGTTGCTCACCGAGAGGCTGTCCGTTCCCATCTCGATTAAAGAAAATCACCAAAGGACCTGCAGCGAGCGTGATGATGTCACAACGTGATCACTCTGGGCGCGCGGTGATGTCATCACAGGTCCTTTGGCAGTTTTTTTCAATCAAGACAGGAGTGGATGGCCTCTCCACAAGCAAGTGGATGAGGTAAGTATAAATTTATTAATTTTTCAGCCACCATTTTAGGAAAAATGTATTTGTTACCATAAAGCGTCAGGAAATTCAGCTTTTCACGAATCCAATTTTTTTTCTGAAATTCAGATCAAAGTCCACTTCGGATACTTTGATTCGCTCAACACTAGAAGTCATCTCCCTGTTTTTCACACAACCCCTTTAAGTAAAAAGAATGGAGCAATATTGGTGGGGAGGTTAACAGTAGCAGTGCACTTATAATGTCAGTCAACACTTTGAAATCCATCTTTTCAGTGACACATGCTCGGAATAATTTATGTGACTCATTGTATGAATAATTCACTTTTGTAGAAGACAGAAAAACAAAAATATGTTTTGAAATATACGAAGCAAAGAACAAAGTGGAACAAAAAAATGTGGTACAGACTCGTCTGAAATGAACTACCTTGCTAGGTACAAGTCATTCTGTCCTAACCTTAACGTCTTTCATAGATGCCGACATTCAGAAGTTGGGTCCGGATGTACAGTCGTGGCCAAAAGTTTTGAGAATGACACAAATATTAGTTTTCACAAAGTTTGCTGCTAAACTTCTTTTAGATCTTTGTTTCAGTTGTTTCTGTGATGTAGTGAAATATAATTACACGCACTTCATACGTTTCAAAGGCTTTTATCGACAATTACATGACAGTTATGCAAAGAGTCAGTGTTTGCAGTGTTGGCCCTTCTTTTTCAGGACCTCTTCAATTCGACTGGGCATGCTCTCAATCAACTTCTGGGCCAATTCCTGACTGATAGCAACCCATTCTTTCATAATCACTTCTTGGAGTTTGTCAGAATTAGTGGGTTTTTGTTTGTCCACCCGCCTCTTGAGGATTGACCACAAGTTCTCAATGGGATTAAGATCCGGGGAGTTTCCAGGCCATGGACCCAAAATGTCAACGTTTTGGTCCCCGAGCCACTTAGTTATCACTTTTGCCTTATGGCACGGTGCTCCATCGTGCTGGAAAATGCATTGTTCTTCACCAAACTGTTGTTGGATTGTTGGAAGAAGTTGCTGTTGGAGGGTGTTTTGGTACCATTCATTATTCATGGCTGTGTTTTGGGGAAAAATTGTGAGTGAGCCCACTCCCTTGGATGAGAAGCAACCCCACACATGAATGGTCTCAGGATGCTTTACTGTTGGCATGACACGGGACTGATGGTAGCGCTCACCTTTTCTTCTCCGGACAAGCCTTTTTCCTGATGCCCCAAACAATCGGAGAGAGGCTTCATCGGAGAATATGACTTTGCCCCAGTCCTCAGCAGTCCATTCACCATATTTTCTGCAGAAGATCAATCTGTCCCTGATGTGTTTTTTTTTTTTTAGAGAAGTGGCTTCTTTGCTGCCCTTCTTGACACCAGGCCATCTACCAAAAGTCTTCGCCTCACTTTGCGTGCAGATGCGCTCACACCTGCCTGCTGCCATTCCTGCGCAAGCTCTGCACTGGTGGCACTCCGATCCCACAGCTGAATCCTCTTTAGGAGACGATCCTGGCGCTTGCTGGACTTTCTTGGACGCCCTGAAGCCTTCTTAACAAGAATTGAACCTCTTTCCTTGAAGTTCTTGATGATCCTATAAATTGTTGATTGTGGTGCAATCTTAGTAGCCACAATATCCTTGCCTGTGAAGCCATTTTTATGCAACGCAATGATGGCTGCACGCATTTCTTTGCAGGTCACCATGGTTAACCATGGAAGAACAATGATTTCAAGCATCACCCTCCTTTTAACAGGTCAAATCTGCCATTTTAACCCAATCAGCCTGAGATAATGATCTCCAGCCTTGTGCTCGTCAACATTCTCACCTGAGTTAACAAGACGATTACTGAAATGATCTCAGCAGGTCCTTTAATGACAGCAATGAAATGCAGTTTTTTTGGGATTAAGTTAATTTTCATGGCAAAGAAGGACTATGCAATTCATCTGATCACTCTTCATAACATTCTGGAGTATATGCAAATTGCTATTATAAAAACTTAAGCAGCAACTTTTCCAATTTCCAATATTTATGTAATTCTCAAAACTTTTGGCCACGACTGTAGATTCTCTACCAGCCCTCCACTCCATTTCTCATTATTTACAAAAAAAATTAATAAAGGGTTAGGCCACCTCAGGAACCAGGGAACCTAGCACATTCAAAAGCTACAGCCAACTTTTACCATCATGAATGGAGATCATATTTGGTTTTAGAGAGTAGATATAGGAGGCACGGTCACAACAGTACAGTCCTAATATCTGAAGGAGCACAAAGACCTCTCTGTTGCATAAGAAGATACCATTATAATCAACAGCACAGATTTTCAGAAGCTTCAAGTTACACCTGTGGTTATTACTAGGGGTCTAGCATACATGCTAAGATTGTTGTTGGTAAATTTGGGGAACATAAGCCCCACGCCACCCCAAACCCAATAGGACTGTCTACTTTTGGCACATAAATCCCACCTGTATTTGCCCCAGGATGGCCCGAATTTGCTGTGACTGTGGCAACTGAGGGTCTAAGTCTAGAGGACTTCATTCTTAGAGGAACTTTTCCACCATATTAACTAATGCTTCTCTATTCTTGCGTTTCAGTGTCAGACAAAGTATTGCTAATCATCATTATTATGAGCTATTTTGAGCCATGAGGTGGACGAAAAGCAGAGACATGCCATATATAAGTTAGCCCCAGCATGATGGAATCAAAGCACACCAGTTGTTTTTAAACTATGGGGACTACTATGAAAATGGCACTATGAGGATCTAGGGACGTTCTAAAGATGAAAATCCTGGGGCTGATTGAGATGTGGAAATGTGTCCTGAAGAATCCTTTATAAAGCTACATTTTGGGGCTCATAAAATTTTAGGTTGCTTAGTATATGGAAACCGCATAAGAAAGCATTGGTTCCATTGGTACCATAGAGAAGGGATGTAGAAACCCAAAACAGTGGCATGGCTATAGAGTCTGAGTCAACACAGGCAGAGCTGGTAATGGAGTATATACTTGAGACCAGACCTACTCATATCAAAGGAGCATATACTTTAAACCACAAAGGGTCATATACTTGAGACCAGACCTACTAATTGTCAAAGCTATGTCCCAGTTGACCACCAGGAAGACAATTGTACTGCAGGGCCCAGATAGTCACTTATCAAGGTCTATACCATATAGCCAAAAGGATAGTGCAGAGACACCACTCCAACACTTCACCCTGAAGATCACCGGCATGGGAATTGGCATGTCTTCTGTATGCTTTAGCAGAGGATAGCCGGTAGACCCCTGACCAGAGTGTCATTTCAGATTCCTTAAAAAGTTACATTATTGTATGTGCTAACTGTCCAGGGCTGGATTAATGTGGTAACAAATAAGCGTCCCCCTTGAGAATGAGAGCTGTGCCACTTCATAGCCCTAGACCACCAAAGCATCTACAATGAACCTCTTCACTGCCTTAAAGCACTGGGGAATGCACAATGAACCCTTTAACTCCCCTAGGCCACAATTGGATTTACAATGAACCCTTTTACTACCCTAGAACACCAAAGTATTTACAATGGACCCTTTTACTAGCCTAGACCACAAGGGAATTCACAATGAACCTGTTTACTACACTAGATCATCAGATAATTTAGAGTGAGACCTTTTACTTCCCTGCATCACCAGGCAATTTACAATGAACCCTTTCACTCCCCATGACCACCAAAAACTTATAGTGAATATCTTTTACTACCCTAGACCACTAGGGAATTCACAATTAACCAGTTTACCACCCTAGACCAACAGAGGATTTGAAATCAACCATTTTACTATCCTAGACTCCCAGATAAGTTACAATGAACCTTTTACTATCCTAGACCACCAGGGACGTTACAGTGAACCCTTTCATTCCCTTAGACCACCAGACAGTTTGCATTGACCACCTTTTATTACTCTAGACCACTAGAAAATGTACAATTTACTCGTTTACTATCTTAGATCACCAAATAATTTACAATGAACCCTTTCACTACCCTAGACCACCAAGGAATTTACAATGAACACCGGATAATTTACAGTGAACCCTTTTACTAATCTAGATCACCAAGAATTTTGAAAGTAAAGAGAAAAAACTGTCTAAATACGGCAGACAAGGAAAGAGGATTTTTTTGCTTGTTCCATTTTCTCTTTAACTGGCCTTCTTCACAGGTTATACATACTGCTAATAGATAGTTTCTTTCTAACTCACCACATAAACTTACTTGCCGGCTTAGCAGACCTTCCATAAAATTAGTATGTAAAAGGTTTACTGCATTATGGAAGGAAATATTCTGTATTATCACTGCCATTGATTTCCTGTATGCCGGGATATTCAGATGGATATGTTGTTATGCTTTTTTCAACCTTAATTATGTTTGCAGGCAGTAAGGCTTTAGCTAATGACATTCAAAGTAAAATTTTGTTAATCTAGATAATTCTTGGATTTACCAAACCTCTAGACATTTTCTATCTTCAATATTTAAAGGGTTATCCTTATTTGTAAAGTGTTTTTTTTCTTTTAACGAAAGCCCGAGATACGTGCGTTCTACACCTGTGCAGCGTGCCACACAAAAATTGGGCAATAGGTGACAGTCTATCGCAGGCCACTCCGCAGGAGAAGAGCCCTCAAAAACCAGTCCCAAACCATCTAGGCCAGAAGGCTCCTGTAAGAGTCTAGGACCAAGGCCATCCCACAGCCAAAGCTGGAGAAGTGCCAGTCTTGCTCTGGCTTCCACCTGAGCTGCCAGCCCAGGTGTTGGCCAAAAGCCATGGTCAAGGCCAAAGGGTTTGCAGGGGGGTGATGAACCAATATGTCCAAATTCACAGCCCCCTCCCCCAGACCTACAGGAGGGGGTACCCATAAGAGCGCCACAACCCTAAAAAGTCCTAGTGAACACACAGTGAACATAAAAACTAAATAAGAATGAATGTGTGCCAGTTACAGCCCAAACATTCGGCTGGAATTATAAAAATCTCTCCTCTTACGCCAGGCCGGAAAACCGGTCAAAGATTAGAGGTGAATGCACTCAAAATGTGTAATAGTGAAGTGCGTGCAAATGTGCCATCCCAGTGAGTTCAGGCACCCCAGGGTTACCACATCTTGGCCACTTCTGCACCTCGGGCTTTTAAGCACATCTTGGCCTATGGCTTAGATCCGGTGGTCCTTGATCACATACCAGATGGCACTAATGGCCAAAGGGGTACACCCTAGGGAAAACCGTGTGGTTCTTTGTTCTGCATCCCAGTAGTGGCTCCTACCACGAGGACACTGATAAGAACAGATACTACACTGATGGCATATCTCTAGGAGTGTTTTGTAGTCTTCAACTTCTGTTACCTCCAACGATCAGCTGTTCTGCAGTGGCTCCGGCAGGAGATGTTAGAGCTGGATCTGCACAGCTCCATCCATTGTATAGTGGATCCAGTTGATTACCATTCCCTTCAATGGGAGGAGCACCGCATTATCCAACTTTGTCCACTGCACAATAGATGGAATTGTGTAGTTTCAGCACCAGAGCTACTGCGGTGGGCGCCTGGCATGTCACATCCCCTGATCTGATATTGATTTCCTATCCTGAGAAGAGGCCATCAATATTACAATTCCGGAAAAACCCTTTAAATCTCCAATCCCAACTGGAGCAAAGTCGGCTGAACCAGCTGATTTAAGACGGACCAACTGTCTTATGTGTTTCGGGAGTGCCGATTCTCCGCCACATGGCCGAAGGATCAGCCATGTTGAATGTGTGTGGCAGTGACTCAATCATCTCATGCATGCTTCGGCGAACTGGGCAAGCATGTACCTGGGGGTACTACAATTGTATAAAGTTATGTATGGTATTGTTATGTATTTTTATATTTATTTGGCTATATCTAACAGTTAAGGCATGGATGGCAAGGAACAGGGATAACCACCTTGTTTCTCTCCTTTTGGTAGGAGTGGGATGTTCCTGCTTCCTTCCAGGAGGGGGGAGTTCCAGAGCAACCTGAGTGAGGAGAGGAAGCACACTGCTAAGCTCCTGCTCAAGAAGGATTATCTGAAGAGAACTACTGCAGACAGCCTTAACTAAATTCTGGGGAAGACAACAGAGTGACAAGCTACTATCAGCATTACAAGACATTTCTGTAGGGTGAGGGACTACACCTAAGACACCCATCTCCCAGATTACTACTAGGCCAGTACAAGTGCTAAATTGCAGCCATCCAGCCTGCCTCCATATTGGTGCTAGGAAATGACAACTGAAATTAGCTGCTATTGAACATACCTGAAGTTCTATGCTGAACTTTTATACGTTCACTTTTGGCCTCATTCTTCAATACTACATTGAAGACGCAGTGATCCCCAGGAAACATTGACCTGAGGTAGTAGGCCATGACACAGCATTTCATCAGGGTCACTACCGCTCCTATCTTTTTTACCAGCTCCCCTGGGGCTTGCTGCATATGTATATAGGGGGTTGAGGGGAATGGCTCAGATGCCAACCATTGAAGGTGTATGGACACCTTTACTAAGAACCCCACTCAAGATGTCCGCTCTATGGGTGAAGATCACACTGTAGACACGGCTTCTAAAGGAAGGTAGTAAGTGTCTTCATTTTACAGGGCCTAACTAAATCTGATCTATTATTAATAATCTCATCTCCGCAGCTGCAGATTTCTGGTGTCCTTAGTTCTCCTTCTGGTAAAATCACTTACATTCATTTGTGCCAATCAATAGCAAGGATCGATGGCAGCGAGAAAGCAGTGAGCAGGGAAATGGAGGGAGAAGGAAAAATGAAAACACGGTGAGACAAAAACCCCGAGAACTGGCAAGAACAGAGCACAGAGGAGACAGGAGATGCCACAGAGAGTGGAGATGTGAGAGAGGGGGCAAAGAGCAGAACACAGAGAGGGAATTTCTACAGAGGAAACCATACCAAAAAACTAAGAGGGTATGTGAGAGGTCGAAGGAAGGACCACATTGGAAGCAAGTTCCACTTGAAGGAGTTGGCCCGTGAAAAATATTATTTTCAAGCCAGCATCTTGATCTGAATTAAATTTAGTATAGCCACTGAACTATTCAATAAAATCTATCTGTATAGCGCCACCTGCTGTTTGTTCTTTTCCTTATTTCTCTGTCCACTTCAGTAGCATTGCTGTGGTGGTTGCACATGCTCAGTTCTATCCTTCAACTGTGATCCACTGTATCCACTGGTAGATGCTGTGACAGTTACAGGGAGAGAGCTGCCGCAGTAAGAACACACCTCCTGAGCTGCAATAGGGAAAAATCATTCCCTGAGCTGTAGAAGGGAGAGAGCTGCAGCAGAAAGGACACACCCTGAGCTGTGGTAGGAAGAGACCTGGAGCAAAAATGGCACCCCCATTGAGCTATGGTAGGGAAAGAGCTGCAGCAGAAAGGACATACCCCTTGAGCTATGGTAGGGAGAGAGCTGCAGAAAAAAAGGACACATTCCTAAAGCTATAATAGGGAGAGAGCTGCAGTAGTAAGGACATGCCCTTTGAGTTGTGATAGAGGAAGAGCTGCAGCAGAAAGGACATGCTCCCAGAGAAAATACATGCCCCCTGAGCTGTTAGCCTGAAGAAAATCTAGCAGAGCAATTGGCGCAATGAATAGGGAGTTCTCTGGATCCATGTCCTCCCTGAGGAGCCAATGCAGAGGATGGGAGTGGTAGTGGCCCTGATGAGATGTTGTGTCACAATGTACTCCCTCAGCCGGTTGCTCCCTGGGGTTTGGTGCTGTGAAAATGTAAAAATCAGGCCATGAGTAAGCGTATAACAGTCTCTCTTTACTTCATGCAAAATATAACTTGTGGCACATCTAGCAGTATAAAGTACATAGTGCAGTTTCTCTGGCACCAGATGAGAAGGTATGGTGGCTGGTTGGATGGCAATAGGTTGGCATTTGTGGATATAGGTGTCCACTGTAGTACAGACGTACTGATAGTCTGTCCTATCGACGGTGTAGGTAAGTGGTGGTGTCTGAGCTGTTGTCCCTCACCTGCAGCAGTGTCTGTAAAGCTGTACTTTGCTGATCACTCTGCTGTCTTGTCCCTCAAGTGATGTCTTGAGACAGGATTAAGTTTTTCTCCCAGAAGAATATCTGATTCCTGAGTTTCCCTCACAGGGGAATAAGACACAGTTCCTGGGAGTGGGAGCTCTGACATGAGCTTCCTCACTCCCCCATTATCAGAACTCTTCATTCTCTGTCTCACTAAACTGGAACTTCCCATCCTGGCAGGAAGCAGGACTGACCAACGCCTACAAAGAGCGGAGGAACAGGGTGGTTAGCCTGGCTCCTGCCAACCATCAGCATCACATTACATAACACTGCATATAAAGCATTGCAGATACCCCTGAACGTTCCCTTTAATGTCTAGTGTTGAGGAAAGGAAATTAAAGCAGGAGCAATGAGACGAGGTAAGACGGGGAGAATAGATGAGAGGGGAGAATGAGTATTACAGAGCTAGTCATCGGGAAAGTGTAAATGTGATTCAGAGAGTAGGTACGGAGCAGGATAATCTGACAAGTGACACGATGGGGAAGCTGCGGACAATCACCACTGTGAGGATGAGGTTGGTTTGGTGCCAGAGTCTTTTGTCCTGGGGTTCAGTGCCAACAATGTATATCAAGACCTCGGTTTGCTGCAGCAGCCTGTGCCTCCAGGTTCCATTTACCATCCTTATTGCAGTCTATTCTTCCCAGTTTCTGTATTTCATCCTTTCTGAATTGACCATGGTTCTCTATTTGTCCTTTGACATGCCTGCTGTATGGTCTCTGCAGTAGCATGGCACTAATGGGTGGGCACTCTAGTGCCAGGCTCACGAAAGAAACAGCAAACATAAACTACGTATACCTTAAAGGGAATCTGTCGCCAGAAAATTCACTAATAAACCATATGCAAATGAGCAGTAAAGTGCACTGAGGGTGGGCCCAAGCCATTCTGTGCACCCTTGCTTCTCTACCAGCCCCTCCCTCTCCTTCTTGATTGACAAGGGCAAGGTGAGATGACTATGCAGGAACATGGCACTGTCAATCAGGGAGGAGAGGGAGGGGCTGAAATAGGATGCAGGAGGAGCAACCCTCTCTTTCTTGATTGGCCGATCAGGTTTGCCCTCAGCTCAGCCATGTCTACTGGAAAAAATATATATATGGCTTTTGAAAAAGCATAGATAAAAAAGTCACTTGAGCCTTAAATACTAAACTAGAATGCATCCTTTAAAGAACATCTGTTAACCCTATTAAACTAAGCATATTGCCTGGAAGGGTTGCTCCTGCTGATTATAACGACACCAGTCTTGTGAAAATTGGTTGTGGCGTTCCTGAGAAACATGACTTATATTCTTTATGCACAGTAGGGATTCACTGCACCAAAGGGTGTGGCCAGCACTAGGGACAGAGTCCGCCCCTCAGTGCAGTGAACCCCTCATTTGCATAAAGAAGAAAAGCCTTTTTTCTCAGGAACGCCTCAACCGATTTTCACAAAACAGTTATCATTTTAATCAGCAGGATCGACCCTACAAGGCCGTATGCCTGGTTTAATCAAGTTGATATTGTTTAAAGGGTTAAACAAAGCTATTTTGATACTATTTTTGGGGCGGAGCTGTGGCTACCATTTATTCATTTCAGAGATATACTCTCCTATCCTTTACTCACTCAGCTAACTGTAGGCCTATTAGAATGTAGATTTTGATATGATATTATTACTCTTTAGCTCCAAGATGGCTCCTTACAGCTGGAGGTAATAACAGTCCTTGCATATTCCAGTCTCAATCTGCTGTCGAAATGATAACTCCCCTGCCGAGTCCCTCGTCATTAACCATCATGAATGCCGTCAAGGTGTTCCTAGACAACAACCAGTTTTCTTCAGAGTCTACTGACCCTTTCTTGGTAGAAGGTAGAGCGTAGCTATGTAGATAGTCACGGTACATATACTGGCTACATCCAAGAAGAGTGTATGTGAGGACACCCGATCGCATCCACCCTATAACTCAAGACTCTAGCAGAGATTACTGGATGAAAGAGTTAATCCTTCGGAGAGCCATACTTTGAGATTGATCTGGCAGACTCATCCCCAGCTGATAATCCTTTAGATGAGTGATTGGCTTCTGCCGAAGCCTATATCTGTCCTGCTGGTATCAGCACTCCTCATCTTAAATCCTAACATGGCTCTTTTGGGACGTACGCAATTTATTTCAGCTCTTTAGCGGAGAGGGGAGGGGGCGAGGAGCACGGTGAAGGTTCTACCTTCCGTGGATTGTGTAGGGTGAAAAGTGTCGTCCTTCCCGTTTCAGCACCAGGGGCATGAATGCTATGGTAACACCGGATTGGAAATGGAATCGTACTGCATTTACATGACTGTATGGGAAAGGGGGGAGGTTATGTACTAATGAGACTCGGGAGATGAAAACGCTACATATGGAGTAATTGCTGATTCACGGCCAGTTAATGATGGGCACCAGCTGTCAACCTGGCATTTCGTCGCCAGTATTACATAGAATAGAACTTCAATCTCTCCTGCAAAATATTGACAGACAACTTATTCTTCATTAGTCGGAGACAAAATTAATTGTGTGATGAAGTTTGGTTGAAAAAAAAAATACTAGGAAAAATAGAAAACTTCCGAAAACCTGCAAATACCAGAATATTAAAGGGGTTGTCCTACAGTTTTCAAACCAGGACCTGAATCTGTTAATAAAAATTTTTGAAACTCAATAAAAGCTGTATAGCGCCACCTATAACCTGCCGTATGTTCATTTTCAAATCTCTTATCACTTCACCGAGGTGGACGCACATGCTCAGTTCCATCCTTTAACTCCCACCAGCCATATCTACGTTGACATTTACAGGGAGAGGGAACTATATAGAAAAGACACACCGCTTGCACTATGATAGGGAAAGAGCACCAGAAGAAAAGACACACATCCTGAGCTGTGATAGGGAGAGAGCTGCAGCAGAAAGGACACACCCGATGAGCTGTGATAGGGAGAGAGCTGCAGCAGAAAGGACACACCCCCTGAGCTGTGATAGGGAGAGAGCTGCAGCAGAAAGGACACACCCCCTGAGCTGTGATAGGGAGAGAGCTGCAACAGAAGGACACATTTCTTGATTAAGGAGATTCCCCCTGAGCTTCCAGCCTGAAGATAATCTAGCAGAACACTCGGAACAATGAATGGTGAGATCTCTGGATCCACGTGAGGTAGAGGTCTGGTCCTAGCTTTGTTAGATATACTATAGATGTCTAACTATAGATGAGTTTCATATTTTTTTTTTACATTAACCACTTCAGCCCCGCTAGGTGAAACCCCCTTCATGACCAGAGCACTTTTTACACTTCGGCACTACACTCCTTTCACCGTTTATCGCTCGGTCATGCAACTTACCACCCAAATGAATTTTACCTCCTTTTCTTCTCACTAATGGAGCTTTCATTTGGTGGTATTTTATTGCTGCTGTCATTTTTACTTTTTTTGTTATTAATCAAAATGTAACGATTTTTTTGCAAAAAAATGACATTTTTCACTTTCAGCTGTAAAATTTTGCAAAAAAAACGACATCCATATATAAATTTTTCACCAAATTTATTGTTCTACATGTCTTTGATAAAAAAAAAATGTTTGGGCAAAAAAAAAAATGGTTTGGGTAAAAGTTATAGCATTTACAAACTATGGTACAAAAATGTGAATTTCCGCTTTTTGAAACAGCTCTGACTTTCTGAGCACCTGTCATGATTCCTGAGGTTCTACAATGCCCAAACAGTACAAACACCCCACAAATGACCCCATTTCGGAAAGTAGACACCCTAAGGTATTCGCTGATGGGCATAGTGAGTTCATAGAACTTTTTATTTTTTGTCACAAGTTAGCGGAAAATGATGATGATTTTTATTTTTTTTATTTTTCTTACAAAGTCTCATATTCCACTAACTTGCGACAAAAAATAAAAAATTCTAGGAACTCACCATGCCCCTCACAGAATACCTTGGGGTGTCTTCTTTCCAAAATGGGGTCACTTGTGGCGTAGTTATACTGCCCTGGCAATTTAGGGGCCCTAATGTGTGAGAAGAACTTTGCAATCAAAATGTGTAAAAAATGACCGGTGAAATCCAAAAGGTGCACTTTGGAATATGTGCCCCTTTGCCCACCTTGGCATCAAAAAAGTGTCACACATCTGGTATCGCCGTACTCAGGAGAAGTTGGGGAATGTGTTTTGGGGTGTCATTTTACATATACCCATGCTGGGTGAGAAAAATATCTTGGTCAAATGCCAACTTTGTATAAAAAAATGGGAAAAGTTGTCTTTTGCCAAGATATTTCTCTCATCCAGCATGGGTATATGTAAAATGACACCCCAAAACACATTCCCCAACTTCTCCTGAGTACGGCGATACCAGATGTGTGACACTTTTTTGCAGCCAAGGTGGGCAAAGGGGCACATATTCCAAAGTGCACCTTTCAGATTTCGCAGGCCATTTTTTACACATTTTGATTTCAAGGTACTTCTTACACATTTGGGCCCCTAAATTGCCAGGGCAGTATAACTACGCCACAAGTGACCCCATTTTGGAAAGAAGACACCCCAAGGTATTCCGTGAGGGGCATGGCGAGTTCCTAGAATTTTTTATTTTTTGTCACAAGTTAGCGGAAAATGATGATTTTTATTTTTTTCTCTTTTTTCCTTACAAAGTCTCATATTTCACTAACTTGCGACAAAAAATAAAAAATTCTAGGAACTCGCCATGCCCCTCACGGAATACCTTGGGGTGTCTTCTTTCCAAAATGGGGTCACTTGTGGGGTAGTTATACTGCCCTGGCAATTTAGGGGACCAAATGTGTGAGAAGAACTTTGCAATCAAAATCTGTAAAAAATGGCCTGTGAAATCCGAAAGGTGCACTTTGGAATATGTGCCCCTTTGCCCACCTTGGCAGCAAAAAAGTGTGACACATCTGGTATCGCCGTACTCAGGAGAAGTTGGGGAATGTGTTTTGGGGTGTCATTTTACATATACCCATGCTGGATGAGAGAAATATCTTGGCAAAAGACAACTTTTCCCATTTTTTTATACAAAGTTGGCATTTGACCAAGATATTTTTCTCACCCAGCATGGGTATATGTAAAATGACACCCCAAAACACATTCCCCAACTTCTCCTGAGTACGGCGATACCAGATGTGTCACACTTTTTTGCTGCCAAGGTGGGCAAAGGGGCACATATTCCAAAGTGCACCTTTCGGATTTCACAGGCCATTTTTTACAGATTTTGATTGCAAAGTTCTTCTCACACATTTGGTCCCCTAAATTGCCAGGGCAGTATAACTACCCCACAAGTGACCCCATTTTGGAAAGAAGACACCCCAAGGTATTCCGTGAGGGGCATGGCGAGTTCCTAGAATTTTTTTTTTTTTGTCGCAAGTTAGTGGAATATGAGACTTTGTAAGGAAAAAAGAAAAAAAAAGAAAAATCATCATTTTCCGCTAACTTGTGACAAAAAATAAAAAATTCTAGGAACTCGCCATGCCCCTCACGGAATACCTTGGGGTGTCTTCTTTCCAAAATGGGGTCACTTGTGGGGTAGTTATACTGCCCTGGCAATTTAGGGGCCCAAATGTGTAAGAAGTACCTTGCAATCAAAATCTGTAAAAAATGACCGGTGAAATCCGAAAGGTGCACTTTGGAATATGTGCCCCTTTGCCCACCTTGGCTGCAAAAAAGTGTGACACATCTGGTATCGCCGTACTCAGGAGAAGTTGGGGAATGTGTTTTGGGGTGTCATTTTACATATACCCATGCTGGGTGATAGAAATATCTTGGCAAAAGACAACTTTTCCTATTTTTTTATACAAAGTTGGCATTTGACCAAGATATTTTTCTCACCCAGCATGGGTATATGTAAAATGACACCCCAAAACACATTCCCCAACTTCTCCTGAGTACGGCGATACCAGATGTGTCACACTTTTTTGCAGCCTAGATGCGCAAAGGGGCCCAAATTCCTTTTAGGAGGGCATTTTTAGACATTTGGATCCCAGACTTCTTCTCACACTTTCGGGCCCCTAAAAAGCCAGGGCAGTATAAATACCCCACATGTGACCCCACTTTGGAAAGAAGACACCCCAAGGTATTCAATGAGGGGCCTGGCGAGTTCCTAGAAATTTTTTATTTTTTGCATAAGTTAGCGGAAATTGATTTTTTTGGTTTTTTTCTCACAAAGTCTCACTTTCCGCTAACTTAGGACAAAAATTTCCATCTTTCATTGACTCAATATGCCCCTCACGGAATACCTTGGGGTGTCTTCTTTCCGAAATGGGGTTACATGTGGGGTATTTATACTGCCCTGGCTTTTTAGGGGCCCTAAAGCGTGAGAAGAAGTCTGGAATATAAATGTCTAAAAATGTTTACGCATTTGGATTCCGTGAGGGGTACGGTGAGTTCATGGGAGATTTTATTTTTTGACACAAGTTAGTGGAATATGAGACTTTGTAAGAAAAAAAAAAAAAAAAAAATTCCGCTAACTTGGGCCAGAAAAAATGTCTGAATGGAGCCTTACAGGGGGGGGGGTGATCAATGACAGGGGGGGTGATCAATGACAGGGGGGTAATCACCCATATAGACTCCCGGATCACCCCCCTGTCATTGATCACCCCCCTGGTAAGGCTCCATTCAGACGTCCGTATAATTTTTACGGATCCATGGATCGGATCCGCAAAACACATGCGGACGTCTGAATGGAGCCTTACAGGGGGGTTATCAATGACAGGGGGTGATCAGGGTGATCACCCCCCTGTCACTGATCACCCCCCCTGTAAGGCTCCATTCAGACATCCGCATGATTTTTTACGGATCCATGGATACATGGATCGGATCCACAAAAAACATGCGGACGTCTGAATGGAGCCTTACAGGGGGGTTATCAATGACAGGGGGTGATCAGGGTGATCAGCCCCCTGTCACGGATCACCCCCCCTGTAAGGCTCCATTCAGACATCCGCATGATTTTTTACGGATCCATGGATACATGGATCGGATCCACAAAAAACATGCGGACGTCTGAATGGAGCCTTACAGGGGGGTTATCAATGACAGGGGGTGATCAGGGTAATCAGGGTGATCACCCCCCTGTCACGGATCACCCCCCCTGTAAGGCTCCATTCAGACATCCGCATGATTTTTTACGGATCCATGGATACATGGATCGGATCCACAAAAAACATGCGGACGTCTGAATGGAGCCTTACAGGGGGGTTATCAATGACAGGGGGTGATCAGGGTGATCACCCCCCTGTCACGGATCACCCCCCCTGTAAGGCTCCATTCAGACATCCGCATGATTTTTTACGGATCCATGGATACATTGATCGGATCCACAAAAAACATGCGGACGTCTGAATGGAGCCTTACAGGGGGGTGATCAATGACAGGGGGTGATCAGGGAGTGTATATGGGTGATCACCCCCCTGTAAGGCTCCATTCAGACGTCCGCATGTGTTTTGCGGATCCGATCCATGTATCCATGGATCCGTAAAAATCATGCGGACGTCTGAATGGAGCCTTACAGGGGGGTGATCAGTGACAGGGGGGTGATCAATGACAGGGGGTGATCAGGGAGTGTATATGGGTGATCACCCGCCTGTCATTGATCACCCCCCTGTAAGGCTCCATTTAGACGTCCGTATGCGTTTTGCGGATCCGATCCATCTATCCGTGGATCCGTAAAAATCATACGGACGTCTGAACGGAGCCTGACAGGGGGGTGATCAATGACAGGGCGGTGATCAATGACAGGGGGGTGATCAGGGAGTTTATATGGGGTGATCATGGGTGATCAGGGGTTTATAAGGGGTTAATAAGTGACGGGGGGGGGGGGTGTAGTGTAGTGTGGTGTTTGGTGCGACTGTACTGACCTACCTGAGTCCTCTGGTGGTCGATCCTAACAAAAGGGACCACCAGAGGACCAGGTAGGAGGTATATTAGACGCTGTTATGAAAACAGCGTCTAATATACCTG
The DNA here is from genome assembly GCF_014858855.1 of Bufo gargarizans. Classification (NCBI taxonomy): domain Eukaryota; kingdom Metazoa; phylum Chordata; class Amphibia; order Anura; family Bufonidae; genus Bufo; species Bufo gargarizans. The sequence continues at coordinate 82,811,356 of NC_058090.1, forward strand.
TTAGGGGTTAAAAAATTCGGATCTCCAGCCTGCCAGCGAACGATCGCCGCTGGCATGCTGGAGATCCACTCGCTTACCTTCCGTTCCTGTGAGCGCGCGCGCCTGTGTGCGCGCGTTCACAGGAAATCTCGCGTATCGCGAGATGACGCGTATATGCGTGACTGTGCGCCAGCCTGCCACCTCCGGAACGCACATGTGCGTTAGGCGGTCCGGAGGTGGTTAATTATGGAATAACACCTTAAAAAATTATGCATTTTCTTAACACATCTGATGCTCAAAAACTTTTTCTGTGACCAACCTGATGGCTTTTGTATGTGTTTTTTACTTAAACGGAATGTGTATCTCAGAAAATTAAGTTTTAATGTTCGACATCATTTTTTATAGAATATTTGCTGATTTCCTAGGTCACAAAGCCAAATAATATGTAGAGGTGCCAGGACTTCCTGTTATTGTCACGGCCACGGTTATGGTCGTGACTCCTTGGGAGCCGCATACAGTTGCCCGCGGTTGTTGTGTCAACCGCAGCTGAGGCATAATGTAGTTGGCCTCAGTGCGGTTGCCTCGGACAACAGCTATGTGTGCGGTTCCCGGGGAGTTGTGTGCGTGTGGATGCACTTTGTTTGTATGTCTGGTGTGCACTTGTTGCTGATTGGTGCGCACGGACATCTTCCTTTCACTGTGGCTGCCCGTGGCAGCGTCTGGTATGTTGTACATGTGGTGGCAGTGTCCTGGCCTTCGGGCTGTCTTTCTGGACAGCTGCCACCCATGTCGTTGCCAGCGGCAACAGCCACAGTCTGATCTGTTGGACACTTCCCCTGTCTGTGACTTTCCCTTCTGTGGTGCTGGAAGGGTTAACTCCCTTCCCAGTGTGTGAGTGATGTCACTGGGTGTGTCTGACTGTGGGTGTGGCTTCTTGGCCTATAAAGCCTGAGTGTTTTGCATGGTTCAGTAGGTTGCTTCAGCCCTGCTAGCTGGAGCAGCCTCCTGTGTATTTGACCTGCCTGTGAGAGCCACCCCTGTGGTCATACTGTCACGGCTGAGGATGGGAGAAATCCTCAGCCGTGCGAGGCCCGATGATATACAGGCTACTCGGCCATGAGCAATAGAATCAGGGGGACGCCAAACGAGGCAACGGTGAAGGGAAGGCGGGGAATCGCCACTCACCACGCTGTCAGAGGCGAAACCCCCAGAACGCTCTCCCTCCGAAGAGCGCGCATGCACCCCATCCGCAGACGGCGGTGCATGCTTTACCCTCCAGCTTGGCCATTGAGACTCCTGCTCCTCCGTGCCAAGGAGGAGTAGGTCGTCTTACCCAGCTCCTAGCGCAGGGATCTGCGGAGGGTAAGATAGGGCTCCGAGGTTCCTGCGCATGGGTCCTTCCCTCGAAAGAGGGTAAAGCATGCACCGCCGTCTGCGGATGGGGTGCATGCGCGCTCTTTGGAGGGAGAGCGTTCTGGGGGTTTCGCCTCTGACAGCGCGGTGAGTGGCGATTCCCCGCCTTCCCTTCACCGTTGCCTCGTTTGGCGTCCCCCTGATTCTATTGCTCATGGCCGAGTAGCCTGTATATCATCGGGCCTCGCACGGCTGAGGATTTCTCCCATCCTCAGCCGTGACAGTTATCTACAGATCACTCTTCAGTAGTCATCCTATTATTGTCATTGATAAGATAACAAGGACAGATATCAGCTCTGCTTAGGCTACTTTCACACTTGCGGCAGAGTGATCCAGCAATCTGCATGCAAACGCAAGAACGGATCCGTCTCTCCGGAAGTCATCCGGAGAAACGGATCCGTTATATATTTTTTTTACATTTTTATGGGTCTGCGCATGCGCAGACCGGAAGGACTGATCCGGCATTGCGGTATTTCCTCCGTCCAAAACGCCGTTCAGTGACTGAACTGAAGTTCAGTATTGGGGGAGTATTAGTAAATGTTGAACAAGTTGCTCGTTTTCTAGGGTTGTTTTTCATACTTACCCACAGGATGCTGCTGCCGCCTATGCCGCCACCGCTGCAATGCTCTCCTCTGGAACTTCAAGATGGCGAATGGCTCGGGTGTGTAAAAGCTCAAGTTCTCTGGAATTTCGCAAGAACTTGAGTTCCTTCGTCCTGGCTAAGAGCGGGGCACTCTGATTGGATGCGCTCGCAGGCAGGGAGAAGATAACCCCGCCCAGGACAAATTCAAGTCCCCGCCTAGTTGAACCGAATTGCCTCATTAGCATATGAGGCGCCAAAACAAACGGGGACCACAGAGGACGAAAGGGGGAGTCCTTTTAAAAATAAAAAACAGAAAGACATCACTGGGGGCCACACTGTTAGGTAATATAACTATTTCAATACATGTATCCTGGTGAAAGGTCCTCTTTAAGGTAGCGCACCATTGTTGTGCATCCACTTCTATACTACAGTTGACCTTTATTTGCAGATGTTTCAGGCAGGCTTGTGGAAGCTCATACACGATCCTCCGAGTGGTTCCAACCAGGATGATGAGAATGTTTTTGGAGAAGAACCAACATGAAAGGCCATGGAGATATCAGCAGAGCAGTAATCAGTAACATGAAGCACATGGCGGTGTTGGCTCATCGAAGCAGACTGCACTGTTTGGAAAGCTTAAAGAAAGAACACGACAAGTAACCAGACGGGTGATTCAGTGCTGGGCACGTACAGTAACTGACTCTACCGCTATATAGTCCTATAGGCTGATGTGGAAACCAGAACAAATTGTAGTCTCTGCAGACAATACATTTAACAGAAGCTAGAGTAAGGCGGAAGTTACAGCTTAGGTCAAAAAAACTGAAAAAAACTGAACTCCTTTAATTACCAAACTTGTTGTGTCCTTAAAGAGCACCAGGTGTTAGAATCAGACCTATGAAACCCGATATACTACTTTGTAGGGTGGATCCTGCTGATTAAAATGATACCTATCTTGTGAAAATCAGTTGTGGGGTTCCAGATAAAAAGGCTTTTAATCCTTTACATGAATGAAGGCTTTAGTGTACTGAAGGGCGTGGCCAACACTGGAAAGCTGAGGTGTATTAACGGATTAGGCCACACCCTCTGGTGCAGTGAAGCCATAATTTGACCAAAAAATAAAAGTATTTTTTCTCTGGAACGCTGGAACTGATTTTCACAAGACTGGTGTCATTCTAATCAGCAGGATCAGCTCTAGACAGAAGCATGCCTGGTTTAATAGGTTTGCCGCTGCCGACTGGTGCCCTTTAAAATTCAAGTCCAGCTTACTGTATCTGATGAAAAAAACATACCTGTTCTCTGCTTCTCTTTTTCAGCTCTCTGGGTCCCTGGCTCCCTTTTGTGACCTTCTGGTACTCGCCCTATTAATTTATGTATGGATGGGGTGACTGGCCTCAGCAATGACACGTTCCCAAGTGGCACGTTACTGCTTTCAGACATTACACTGCTGAGGCCAGGCAGTGGCTGTAAGGACACAAGTAACTTAATCTGTCCAGGGACCACATAAGGGAGCCAGGGACCCAGAGAGCCGAAACAAAGAGGCATTTGGAAGATGTAAGAGAACAATTATAGCTTTTCTGAGCTAACTGATCTGGCTGTGATGGAGGCCACAGAACAGGCCAACATATTGTGATGGGGACACATAAAACAACACCATAATGTGTTTGGGCATAGAATTCCCATCACCAGTAGGGTCCATTGGAAGCCTATAGGAACCATATTACAGCTCTGTACTACTTGGTACTTTCATAATATCTAAAGTCGAAACCCATCTGACTGAGCAAGGACACATTGTCATGGTGTGGCGGGTCGATGGGATCACAATATAATTAAGAATTATTTAAATATTCAGCGTTTTCCTATATCTTACTGCCCGTAGCGTGACCCTCTATCTTTGAGCTCGCATCTTCTCTCCACTTACAAATACATCAGGTCGGAGAATAGCCAAGAGAGTAGAGCATATGGTATAGTACAGGGTAGCATATTATCATCTGCTATTTCAGACAACCAGGCACAGAAATGTGTCTTGAAGGAATTCAATGGAGCTTCATTTATACGCTGTACGATGCCGCTCCGCTGTAACCGTGTGATTATACCTGGAGAAATGTGCATACATTAGCATGTCCGGCTTTGCTGCCCCAGATGTTGCCCACAGACCAGATGTTGGGTGGGGGGAAGGAAGGTGAGCTTGGGGACATGGAAGAATGAGAATGTGACCAGATTTGGGGTGGGGGGAGGAAGGTGATCTTGGGGAGATTGGGTAATGAACATGTGACCAGATTGGAGCTGTGAGCTTGGAAAGATGGGGGAACGAGCACTGTGACCAGATTGGGGGTGGGGAAGGATGATGAGCTCCGAGAATTCTCCCAGACTACATACAAATATGAGGCATGGAACTGAAAATATCAAAAGACCACATTTTTCAAAAAGTCTTGATACATTCTACTTAAAAAGGATGTCCAGTTTATAAAAATTACTTTCAAATACCATGGAGATGCCCTCATCTATCCATAATAAGTGACTACAAAGAATGTCCATCTGTAGCATTACAAGCCAGCCTATATACGTCATTGGAAACTGTAAACAAGATTGAGTTTACTATCGTGACCACCACCGTTTTTATTTTTAGACTGCTATCCTTGTCATTTATCTAGCCGCTGCCAGATATTTTGAGGGGTCAGAACTGCTGACAGGCTCCCTATAAAAGTTTAGTGCCATAGTTTTTTGTTGTCCATTCCTGTTGGTCCTGGCTGGAGGACTAGGAAGAAATCCTGGTATTCAGATAGATACCTGTAGGAACTAAAGTCCTTTTGGTGGATCCTCCAGTTATTAGGTTTCTATTCTCTGCAGAAGGAAAGAAGTCAGTTTATGCCCTCAATATTTATTTGTTCTCTGTGAGGGCTAAATGGCTTATAAGACTCACTTCCAAAGAAATCACATAGAGGCCTCAAAGCGTAGAACTTGACTAGAAACCCAAAGGAGCAGAGAACATCACAAAATGTTCTGCTGGTATCTTTATTCTTACCTTTGATTTTCACACACAAGACCATGTTAGGTTTTTTCCTTTAGATTTTAGCCTGAAGGCATTTATCTGCAAGGTTCTTGATGTACACACCATGACAATTACATACTCCTGCCTTACAAAGCTTGGTGCATGCTTCACAGAACAAGGCTTCCATGAAGGAAATACAACATATCCATTTCTCGACTGCCAGTGCTCTTATTCGTATTTGTCTAGAAATCCGAGATAGTCTAGAATCAAGGGCTCATCTCAATACTAGAACAGAGGTTGGCCTCCTCTCATTATTAGAAAAGTACAGAGAATCAATTATTTATTTGATTGCCTCCATTAGCAGTCACCCATGGGAGAAAAAAAGGCAAAAAAATAAAATAAAATAAATGTACTTTCGCCTCACTCACAAGATGTAGGGCTTTATGGAGGACTCTTTACAGCTCATTTGTGCCTGCAGAGAAAATGTGGAATTTTATCTTTGAAAACAAAGACACGCAAAGGATTTCATATGGATGGAGTCCAAAATGCGGCATGTATCGTGTTGTATGCTATGCTATAAATGCAGAGATACAGTCAGTAGATAGAGGGGCCACCATGTGACTCAGGGCTTTCATGAGATTCTCAACCCACCACACTTAGCCGAAAAAGTTCTCAGGATTCAGTATAGCAGACATGGACATAGCTCATCCGTGATAATTTCTGATCGTCCTCATCATTGGTCATCTTTGACAGCAGAGACCATAACAGATTTCTACATTTAGATGGCTACTGACATGTAAGTTCTGGTTAGAGGAGTAGATAGTAATGCAAGATCTTCTAGAGCAGGGGTATTCAGCTACTTTTTGTAAAGGTCCAAACACTGAAGACTAGATAGAGGCACAGGGGCTTAAACGACGTCCATGAGGTTCCCAGTGGAACTTTGGGTCTAATTACCTGAACTGACAGGATCATCTTCTTTATCAACAACTGCTAGTGCATCCACCATTGCATTCAAATTGCAGGAAATGTTCAGATTTTGGCACTGCTAGGCTTTCAATCTACTGTAGTCTTCGATGTCTAAGTCAGCATCATATGCTCTTACTAGCAGCTTTAAAGGGATTCTGCAGTTCTTTTAAACTGATGACCTATCCCCTGGATAGATCATCCGCATCTTATCAGTGGGGGTCCGACACCCGGGACCCCTGCCAATCAGCTGTTTGAGAAGGCAGCTGTGCTCCAGGAGCGCTGCGGCCTTCTTTCGGTTTCCCTCAGGCCCAGTGATGTTACAACTAGTATCAATGGCTTGGGCGGGGCTCAGCTCTGTTCACTTTAATGGAGTTTAGCCGCGTCCAGGCCAGTGATACTAGTCGTAACGTCACTGGGTCTGTGGTAAACATCGAGAAGGCTGCGGCGCTACTGCCAGCGCTGCTGCCTTCTCAAACAGCTGATCGCCGGGGGTCCCGAGTGTCGGACCCCCGCCGATCAGATGCTGATGATCTATCCTGAGGATAGGTAATCACTTTAAATGAACTGCAGAATGCCTTTAAAGACATTCCTATCTCAGAGTAGCTCGACATTAGTGGCCATCCTTTCGCCGCTATGGGAGTTCCAAAAATTATTGGCTCGACTATTACCTACAATTTTTGGGACTCCCAAAGCAGTGAATGGAGCATGGGATCTCCGTTCCAATTTTGGAGATAGGAGCGGGCCCCAGAGGTGGGACCAACACCTATCTGACATTGATGGAATATCCTAGTAATATACCATCATTGCCTCCCTTTAAAGGGAGTCCTCTTGGTCAGGACCACAGGGTTCTGGCAGGATGAGTATTAGACGTTGTTCTAGACTTGAGAAGTGTGATTGCAACTAATTTATTAGTACTGCTATGTGACCCTGCTCTATGTTGTGGGCACTAAAGTACTCGATGAGTGATTCATGTTACTTTTGTATTTGACAGCTTGTATAAATTTAAGTCCATGCACTTTGGCCAAGTAAACATACAATTATGTACCTAATATGGGACAATTAGTGTCTTCTTCATAGGAGTTTTTGCCTTCTTCTAGATCAACATGGTAGGATTATAGGTTAGAATTTTCTCTGTTTTCAATATTATCAACTATTTAACAATAGGTTGGGAAATGTCTACAAAGTGGCACCAAAGAATAGGACATTTGTTGCCTTATGTGGACACAATCTGCTTTGAACACTACTATTCAGGTTGCAGTCAGGTTAAAGATTATTTCCAAGTGGACAACCCCATCTTCAAATGAGGACATGGTGAGCAACTGATTGCAGAGAGTCCAGCATCTGAGAACCATTGGGATCAACCATTAGGGGAAGCAGCAGATGACTGTTCTCAATCAAAATTGACCATGTCCCCATGGTCATGGTGATTCATCCTGATCTGGAACTGCTCTTTGTAGTAACTCTTCACTTTGGTTAATAGAGGGTGGTCCTGAGCACAGGAACTTCTATCCATGATAGTCATATGTCATATTAAGGTATATGGGCATGAGTAGTCCTAATGGGACAAGCCCATTTAGAACACAGGGTTGATTTTGGAGCTAGGATAATAAAGAGTATGGTTAGTGTTGGGCAGAAATCTCTATACGTTGCAGTAGGAACATCTGTGCTTCCATGATTGTGATAGGCTCCTAAATCACAGCTAGCTATTATTTTGACTCTCAGGGGGAAGTCAGTCAACCGCCCTTAATTTATAAGATACTGGACTAAATAAATAAGGTGTAATAAAAAAATGTTTGTAGACGCACCTGGTGGTCATAGAAGGAACTGCAGATTTCTGCAATACCTTAATTTACATTTACCCGTGACATAAAGTTTTATTTTCTTATGATTTTTATGTAACCTTTGTGAACTTTTACTTGTTTTTAGTCAAGGAAATGCATGATTGTAAACTTTGTGTAATCTGTTTGCTGTGAACCGATGTGGTCATCACCATTCTAATGGAAATGTTTCGCTTGTGGCCATGCCTAGCTAAATGGACTGGGTTATGTTGTTGTCCTAGACAATAAGCTTTTATCTGTATGAAGCAAGCTGACAATGCATTCTGCACCAGGCTGCTGTGGTTTAGTGAACATTAGCACCTCGGAACAATACACTATGGAGGACTATATATTAGGTCCAGAGCTACAGCTTTGCTTCACCACATGGCACACTATATAGTAAGTAGACAGAACAATTTACACAATGCACATAAGAAACTAATGGGATTAACCGTAACATTAAAATTAGCACTTTGGGATTCTGCTACTTCCTATGTTTTATTCTTATTTATAATTAATAAGTGCAATACCACTCCTAGCCACACAGAGCGCTGTTTAGAGATTATTTCCTCAAGCAATGTGGAGAACAAAGAACTTTCTTTAAAGAAATTCCAAAAGTTTATTACTATATATCAGATCAAGAAATAGCTTTATCTTTTAGGGACAATTACAACTACCTTATTCCTACCTACCATAAAAGATTTAAAAAAAATTCTTGGTAATGTGTTCTGGGCACGATTTAGTAAACTTTTATATTGTAGGCATTCTTTGCAATCAAAAAATTTCCATTACTTGTTACAATCGCATACCATAATGTGGATTTTCTAGGCCGCAGTCCATTTGGTACAGGCTAGACTAGGGTGTGTTGCATAAGGGGTCCTTTAAACCTCACAAGGAAGTGAAGACTTTGCTACAGACAGAATACCATGTCACGGCAGTAGTAGATTTTCCAATTGTCCTTCCTTGGACCATTAAAATGGGGACAGCTTTCCGTCAGGTCTTTTTTGTGAAGAGTCTCAGCTCAGGAAGACTAGTCATAGTTAAAAATTTTGAAATTGCATCATCAGTCATCAAGAAATTCTGCCTATGTGTTCTTTATTTCTATTGAGGTGGAGCAAAATTCGACTCATGGCTGTCAAACTTTTTGGCCAGTTGAGGACCTGTGATTGGTCACAAGGAAGTTAGAACTTTGTACAGTAACCTAGTACAGGGGTATCTACAATTTGTTTCTAATGTAAGGAAATGTTTTTTTCTGTGCTAAGCATTATACTTAGTAAGTCTATATACTGTGTAGGCACAGCCAGGGTTAACTAATCCTGGCTCAGCCCTCTTAAGGTGTGGGCGACTCTATTCCTAGTTCTAGCGAGTGCTAGAGAGTCTGAAGGAGAGCTTGAAGGGGGTAGGGAGCAGACACTACACATATGTGCCTCCAGCTTCAAGATTTCAGAGACTAACAGTTCTCCATGGGATCCTCTGCTTCTGGTACAGTGAGGGCGAAGAAGAGACAATATTGGAGAATCTGCATGCCCAGGCTAGGAATCAGTCAGGAAAGTAACCTGTATAAAGCTTTCCAGACCCTGCTGCTGTGGAGGGGTAAAAAAATAAGACACCCTATACACCTAAGGAATGACTTGGCCAGTCGTATGTCACGTTCGGGTGTGGGAGGGAAACACCATACCGAACATAGGAGGGAAAGGAATGAGGGAATAAGGCCTGGAAACTTGGAAAAGGAGATGTACACCTCCTAGTAAAACCCTATTCAAAGTCCTGACTAACTACCAGTACAGACCAGTGAGGTAGGTGAGTTCATACACAGGAATACCTAAGTCACCTTAAAGGACCCTGGTAATAATGTCAGGACTGAGACAACCTGTTCCTCCAAAAGGAAGGACAAACAGGAGTCTCCATCAGGCCTTAATACAAATGACAGAGAAATGCAACACACAAAATAACCCAAACAAAATACAAAAGGGAAAGAAAACACTTAACTTCAAGTGGCTATGGCAGCACCAGGAACTCAGCCGAGATCCACATAGCAGCTATCCACAACTCAAACTGAAGTTATAAACCGCAGAGCATAGTGGGAGAAACAACAATAAATAGAGAAGGTAAAATGACCATAATAGCCACACCTGGGGAAAGAAAGCATGGCAAGCACCAGAAACAATACAGACATCATTTGATCCAAGCAGAAAACATGTCAGATCAAACCACATGTTGCCAGTCTCACCGATCTCCTGTCACCTGTTGCGGGAATGTCCGTGACATTGTATCACTGAAGCTGTACACCATCTGGCATCTGGAACAAACTATACAGAAAGGATGTGCTGTCTCCGTACCCTTTTTTATTTTTTTGGATATGCCGAACCTGTACACCATCATTCAAATTCAGGCATTATTGATAGTATAAAGTCACCAGCCAGAGTTTCAAGTGAGGGAGACTTTAGCAAGAGATAGTGCAACCAGAGGGCCATTGCTTCCAAAAATTCCTAACTCATGCACAGACATCTAGGGAGAATTTGCCCTGTGTACAAACTGTTGTTGGATGTACCACAACTCCTTTTTTGTATTAGAGTAAAAAAAGGACATATTTTGTGTTACTGACCTGGGTACTGACTCCTACTAAATAACATGCTGGCCATTGTACTACTACACCTCCTGACAGGCACACATACAAACACTTAGCATCAAGGGCATCACAAACTACTATCAGGCGGGAGCCCCGACTACAGGGAGTTCCCCGAGAGAACTAGCGCTAGGGAGCAACGGCCTGAAGGAAACTGCTGTGACATATCCTATTGTCACAACCAGACAGCTGAGAAGCTCTGACAGAGTGTCACAACCAGACAGCTGAGAAGCTCTGACAGAGGCCTTTCAGAACCTCCTCCTTGAATTTCTGTGTTGTGGTATTCAGCTCCTCCTCTCGTTAGCCTCTCTCAGCTGTCATGTGTTGGACTAATTGCTTCCCTTTAAATTCTTCCCCAGAAGGCTTTTCTGGGCGGCTTATACTACTTCCTGGAGTGTGTGTGCACGCTGACTCTGTCCTCCTGTTTGCTTCAAAGCTAAGTGTTGTACCTTTATCTGTTATTTTCTGTTTGCTGGATCCCAGGTGACCCTGACTCCCTCCATATCTTGTGTAGGGAGCCGGTGGTCGTGTCCCCTCACTATTGTAGGGTGCTCAGGGCTTTATAGTCAAGGTTCGTGGATATGCAAACCTCCACCATTCGGATCTTTGCATAGGCTGAGCAGCCAGGGAAAGTGCCAGGTCTTCTGCAGGGGTCTCCCTTGGTTCCTTAGTTTTTGGATCCAGCGAGTCGTTTATACATGTTGCTTTGCCTTGTTTCCTGTACACCGTCCGTGACACCTATAGTCAGAACCACTATCACTACCATCCTCTGCTCTGGGTCCTCAAGGGCTCACTGCATTTGCTACAAGAAGACTCCTATGTCTTCCAAAATAGTCACAGGGTGGGTAGCGGTAAAGCTGTAGTAGCTTTACCAACTCCCCTTCCTTGGACCACTATTGGTCTCACCATCACAATTCAAACCTCAGATCCTTATGCTTGTCCATGACAGGGGTATTGGTTATATCTCGTCCGCCCCTTCTCACACTTACCTACTCCTCCAATCCATTACCCCCCACCAACACCAATACACCCAACCAACCCACATAAGACTCAGACAACTGGTTGGAATGTAATGGCCACAGCAACCGTTTTATTAATATAAAATACATAAATAACCATAAACAATACTAATTCTAACGGGGGAGGTCCTTGAAGCCCCAAAACCCCGAGCTGTCGCACCGGGTTGAGCAATTTTGCCTCCAGCCATAACACCCAGCTCGGAAGCACCACAGAATGCCCCCCCCCCCACAATCCACCACAACAGCTCGCCCACCATGGGAGTCCAGCCCCAACCGTGGGGCCCTCCCAATGTCCTCAAGTTCCACAGTAACCAACTCCAAGGACCCCCCACCGCCATAGCCACCGTGACACAACCGACTTCTCCTCCATACACACCCATCATCCACCTGCCAGCCTGACCCCAAAAAAACTAGAGCGGGTGGGTGAGAGCTTCTCTTAGGTAACCAAAATGGCTACCGTCTTCCACCTCCCTGATATCTTTAACCCCCTTCGCTCCTCCCCCCTACTTCAACTGAACCAATCCATATCCCTGCATCCTCTCCCTTTTCCCTTAACCCACACCCCTTCCCAGCTCACCAATCCAAGACCCCCCGGGGCTCCCTAAACCAAACCCCCCGTCATGTTGGCCTCCCCTTATGGGCTCCGCCCCAGTCCAGCCATTGCCTTTTTCCAGCTTCAACTTCAGGAATGTCCATTTCATTTGATTTCCATAAGAACCACTGTAACCCAAGAATAATCAACATATTACAAAAATAACTCATCCTTAAGCCTCATGCACATGACTGTTGTTTTGGTCCACATACGAGCCGCTGTTTTTGCGGCTCGTATGTGGACCCATTCACTCCGTGTGATATCCGCATCCGTTGCTCCGTTCCGTGGCCCAGCAAAAAAAATATAACATGTCCTATTCTTGTCCGTTTTGCGGCCCGTTCTGTTTCACAAATTGTGGAAGGCACATGGGCGGCTTCCTTTTTTTTGCAGATCCTCGGTTTGCGGACCGCAAAAAAAAAACTGAACGGTCGTGTGCATGAGGCCTTAAACAAAGTATAACATTTAGAGTTGTTGTTTCTCCGAATTGTGGAAAACTCTGGTATTTTGTGCTCATTACTTCTCCTGTCACTTACCTTTTATTGAAAATATGCTTCTTTTCTTAGCTTTGTTGAACCCCTTAATGCATTTGAAAGCTTCTCTCCCTTTCTGTGCTGTAAATTTTAAGGCGTTTCAGTTTTATTTCTGTTAAGTTTTATGATGTGGGCCAAGTACAATTTTAGTAGCTCTTACATGAACAGACTCCAGATTATATCTGTCTTTCCCAAGATCAAGAATGTCTTATAAAAATTAAAGAAAGACTGCAGACATTTTCTCATAGATTTTTTTTTTCCCATTTCTGAAACGATCATATTGTTCTCATTTTTGAAGTGAAAAATGAGGACAGCTTTCTGTCAGGTCTTTTTTGTGAAGAGCCTCAGCTCAGGAAGACTATTCGTAGTTAATAATTTTCAAATTGCGTCGTCAATCATCAAGAAATTCTGCCTTCATGTTCTTTATTCTTATGATAGCTAAGCAAAGTTCAACTTGTGGCTGGCCAATTTTTTGTCAAGTCAAGAACATCTGTAATTGGTCTTAAAAGATACAGTAAAATGCACAAGTGGGCAGTTGCCTCCCATAAAAAGAACTTCCAAGAAATCAGGTAAACTTTTTATTTCAGTAGTTTTTGAGTACTATGGGTGCCGCAATCTGCAACTTTTTCTCCTTTTCCACCACTCACATCAGGTGTCAAAAAAGGGATATTGGCATGGCGTGGGTGGGGAAAAGGGCAGACTATCAGGCCCATCTCATTTATCATTTCCTATGCCTGTTTTAGGAGTAGAAAATAGTCTAAATTTATGCCAGCAAGGATGCTAGCGTAGATTTAGACACGTGTAAAGTCCGCCTAAGTTATGTAGAGGCGTGCGCCTCTACATATCTTAGGCTGATGAACCACCAACGCAGGAGGGATGAAGACTGGCATCTATATAACCAGTCTTCGTAAATGTCCCCTATAGTTTTTGTTTTAGACCTCCGATAGGTGGTTGAATAGGTAACTACACTCCTGAGCCCCAGTGCAAAATCTATACCAGGGCTCTCTACCTATCAAGTGCCATTTATAATATGGTGTCTTTTTATGTGGCAGGGTGGTTTAGGCCTCCACAACCACCTAGGGCTTGATGGGAGTTTTCCTTTGCACACCTACAGCTATTGCTCTGACTGGGTTCTCCAAAACGACAGACCTTCTTTGTAGCAGCTCTACTCTTTGGATAAAAGAGTGGGTTGCTGAATAAGAAAGCCTTATCCTTTAAATGGGTTTTCTAGCCAATCATATTTTAAAGAAATGGTTCTGAATAAGTAATATTGACCTGTATCGATCCCCTGCCACTCCCATTCGGAAACTTTCCAGGTACCTCTGGGTCCCTCTTGGCTCACAAATGTGATAGAGCCAGTGATTGACTGATCAGCCCAGCTTCCTTTGTCATGAGGGACCAGGAAGCAGAGATTATTGGGAAAATGGGTAGCGGAAAAAGATTGATGGGGGATTTTTAAGGTTCAACTTATTTTTTGTTTTTTTACCTTTCCGAGCCATAAAAGTTTTAAGCAGCTGGTGAGCCTTTAACCAATTAATATCTGAAATCTGCAGAATAAGGCTGAAGCCTCTTAGAACTTTTTTATTTCTAAATCAATTTATTTAAATGCCATGCACTGTATGCTATTGACCCAGTGTAGAGACATGTAGGTCTTCAAGGTCTACAGGAGAATCATGATGATCGGAGACTAACCATACCCTTCCAATTTTGATCTTCTCTGGTTGTTGTAGCCAGCTTTAGGCTGGTAAGATGTCAATCAAACCTGGAGGGATAGAGTTGGACAGCAGGACTTTCCCATACACTCACTAGACTCTTCGAAACAAAGTGCACATAATCTTAAATAATAACTCCATCTGAAAGAAACAGATAGGGACATGTGTGGATAGACTGTCAGGCCATGTATCATGGCGTGGTGGCAGTTTAGTTTCCTTCAAAGTTGTCCCAACCTAACATAGGAAACATAAAGTTGATTAAACTTGGCTTCATGACCACAATCAAAGGCGTATCTTGAAATGCTTGCACTGCAGTACTGAATGTATGGTAGAGTTCATCGATCTGTCGCATGACATGTTTAATACTGGAGTCTTCTTTTTACCAGAGGGGTCTTTGTGCCCCACAGAGTGCAAAGCCTGGATACAACTGCTACCTATAAATTCGCCCGGATCAAAATACAAATGTACGACAAATAACAAAAAGTGAGAGAACTTTATTGTCCCAAGAGCTTATTTTAAAGATATGAAGCTGGCCTAAGTGATGTGGACTTATTACCATTAAATTAAAATAATAATCCTCATCCCCATATAGATTCATTTATCTTATAAGATAAGACAAGCAAAGTTGCTGCTGCAGACACATTCAGCATTTTTTGGCTAATAAAAACCTGGCACCCGTGTTTCCAAGAATGGCAAGTTTGCATTTCTTCAGATTTACAGGCAGCAACTCATCAAAAGTTTTATAGTACTTGAAAAATTCTACTTTTTGTTCTGTAATCCATTTATACTTGCTATGTATTCTGCTCGAGAGTAAAACAAAATAATGCTTCATTAAAAGGTTTTAAAGAAACTGAATACGGGCTAAAATAACGAAAGACTAATTACTCAAACTACAAACCTGCCATCCAACATTTCTTGGTCCTCGCCAAACTTTGTTCTGTCTACTGCAACAACAGGTGATCTCCACACATGATCATGTCAGCCATAGACTGGCCACAGCACCATGTTGACCTACCTTATTTCTTTAAGTATTTAAGCAAAGGTATACATCTGATACTGAAGAAAACGACCCTTCCTCTTACCACTTGGGTTAGAAGAACTTAGTGCTAGGTTGCCCCATATCCAGTTTCATGATCCTTTGATTAATTTCCCCAAACCTTCGTGTCCCTGTTTACCAGTGAAAGGAAGAAAATTGGATCTTTTTGAGGAGACCTACTTAAATTCCATGCTGATCTTGCCCTGGTCAGATTCTGCAGTCTAAACAGGTTTGTACACCCAGACCACCTGTAGTGTACATACACTCCGATACCTTACATAATTAGGTAGCAGGTCATGGATAAAGATCTCTATTAAACATCCAGTTGTTTCTCCATGACAGTTTTTCTGGAACCCTGGGCATTATTTTTCAACTTTATGTGGGATAAACAGTAGACCGTCTACCTCTTGGACTCCCAATTATTAGGGAAACAGTCCCAAAACTCTTGTTTAATGGCCACAAAGGCAATGGGGTATATATAAAAGAGGCAGGCCATGTGGTTGGTATGAGGCTCTTGAAGAGAGAGGGCCATGCCCTGGTTAGCCCCATACCCTCTGCTAATGGGTACCAGGACTATACTGCGCAGTGCAACTTCCACAGGGTGAGGAATTGGCCAAAGACAACTGAAAAAATGGCATAGGGGGAGAAATAAACATGAGAGTTTTTCATCCTCAGTGACAAAACCTAGAACCATAATGGAGGGCCAATTTTGATCTTTCAATTGGTAGAGGTCCCGAACTAAATACCCCTTTCAACATTTTAGAAGACCTAAAGATACAACCTTGTTCATGAGACCATTTCTGTGGGTCCATAATCCCTTCATTCAGAAGTGTGAATAGTTAGGTGCCTGTTATAATGGTGTGCCATGTGTGCTCATCTTGTAGGAGGCAGTGACCAAGACCAAGGTAACATGCATATGGTATGGTATGCTATATGGAGCCCAGCAGCTCATGTGGACCATCTTCACTATTAAAGGAGCCTCAAAGTTGATGGGCACCAATCGAGCCCCATAAAATGGAGGTCGATGGATAATGGGCAAAAGTAATAAAAGGAGGAAAGAGAGGACAAGTAAAGTAGGAAAAGTAGGACAGCGAGCTATGTCGTTTCTGTAACTTGTAAGATGTGAAGATGGTTTACATTTGCTCACACCGCTAGGCTGTTCCCCTAACTCCTATTCACTTGTTTTTTTTATCTGTAGGTATCACCTACCTACCTGGTAGCTATATCCAAGTGTACATAGTCAGACAGACCATTTCTAGACAATAGTGTGGGTCCCACATTTATGGCATACCCCTTTAAGACTAAATTACATTTTGACTTTATTCCTTTACTCCTTTACACTATGAAGTGGCTCCAAAATCATATTTTTTTGCTAGATCTAAGATTTTTCCTGGTAAGTAGGATGTCTCATCAGTTTCATACTGGGGTTCATTGGGCCAACCAGAGGAAACTATTTTTGGATCTCACTCCCAACTCATATGTTATCAGTAATGTCTAATAGGTTTGGAATCAAAGAAATAGATCCTAGTGGCAAGTGGTTATCTTCAAATGCATCTTCGAATGTGTTGATTTTTTTTTCTCCTGGACCTCTGAGGCTCACTATTGCATCAAAGCCTGTGCCCACCAGAGGATCTTCTGGTACTCTGATGGGCCATCTGACCCTTTCTCTCTTGATACCCAGGACACAGGTTTGGACTGGCCCACAGGGGTACTGGTGAAACCCCTGGTGGGCCCCTGAGCAAGGTGGCCCACTAGTCTCCCAACCCATAACACAGTAGACTTACTGCACTACATACATATATTCAATGTTTAGCACCTCAAAGAGCCTATGTTCATAAAAAAAAACTTGATAGATTATTAAAGAAACTCCCCAGTTTTTATTATTATAGACACAATCAGAGCTGAGATGACTTTTAGGTATAGCTTAAGCTACCAGTGTCCTCTTTTCTCCAGGACCTACCTTCTCAAAGTTGCTGCAGGGACCACCATATTCAATCATCTGGTAGCATCTTGCGGCTGTATGAGCAGGTAATGTTTGAAAGTATATGGTGGGCCTCCAAAATAAATTTTACTGGTGGGTCCTAGGTACCCCAGTCTGACACTGCCTGGACAACTGGAAGCATCTTCATTTTGATCTAAGGAGAGCAGTAAATTCAGGACTAGTAGAGTCAATGGAGATGAACGAGGGATAGAAGGCTTCTCCAGGTTATATAACTTCCAATGAGAAGGTATGGAGAAGGAGATTGGGGAAGGCGATTGCTCAAATTTTCTGTATTCTGCTTGATATTCCAATGAGTTGGCATCGGTAGTTAAATCTAAGCAGGACTGACAAGGCTCGTCTCGTCTCTCTAGCTCTCTTTCGCTTTTCCATATGTCCCCAGGCTACAGTGAGAATTGATATTCATCACAGTGAGTCACAGTGTTTAGCTAAGGAATATTAGGAGAGAGATGAAAGGTGCTGCGGTCACAATGCTTCTTACAAGAGCGCCTAATTACATCTATCAATTCTCCCCAAATGAAAGAAGAGTAGTGCGGCCCCGCTTTCAATCACATTTCTTCTATCCCTTGAACCGGCGGAGGAGCATCAATCGCATCCATCAGCAGAGCCTGGGAGGAAAGGGTTAATGTCTCCGAAATTCTAGGGAGCAGATAATAGATGAGGCGAGGCGATGAACAAAATTGTGCGTAGAAAAATGGCTTCGGGATTCTGCATTCAATCAAATGAAATATTCCTGAGAAGAGAGGAGTGCGCCGGATAATTGTCTCCACAAAGGTCACAGCGCAACACAGAAGATCCTTCTCCATAGAACTTTTTAGCACTGAGCAGTGCATATGATTTGTGACTGTTCCTATATTTGTATTGAAAGGCGGGAGTCAATAAGTGACATATTAAAGTTGAATATGGGCTTCAGACGTCCCGTTATGTTGATTATTTGTCACACTGAATGTGGACCATGTACATGTGGACTTGGTGTTACGACCAGCAGGTTTACTCCTGGTGCTTCATCTTCTCCTGTTTATTATGTTGTTTAGGGCAGTTGCTATGCACCGTAAACTTTTACTGAGGGTCACTTGATCACTGGTACAGGCCAGCCTCACTGATGAAAGTGTTCCAGATTGGATAGCCTCTCTAATAATTTTTGGTCTAGTGATAGCCTAAGCTCTGTTTAGTTGCCGAGCTGCTCCTTATCCATGTAGTTTGGTTCTTGGATCTTGTTTTTGCATCTGTTTCTTGCTTGGATTCCAGTTCAGAATGAAAGCACCTACTGCCATTCATGTTGACCCGTACAGTACCAGTGCCGCACATGTACGGCGCTGGCTACTGTGTTTGAAATACCAGCCCCGTAGTACTACGGTGCGCTGATCGGCCTGCCCGATCAGTTGCACGGGTCAGGCAGTGACTGATAGCCGGGCCCCTGCTGTATGCGACGGCATCGGTGAAAACACTGAGGATGGCGCATTGACTCTAGATGTGCAGCGGTCAGCGCTGACCGCGGCACAGGCGATGCATAGGGAGGGTGCTGCCATCGGGTCCCAGCGCTGCTGTGATGGGGACCCGATGGCTGGAACGGCAGCCCAATGGCTGCCTTCCTGTAAGCCTGTAAGATCCAGCCCCCTGCATAAGTATTGTAATGCACAGTAAAGGGGACCAGACCCCCAAAAGTTGAAGTCTAGTGGCTAATGTTATACAGGAGATGTAGCGCAGGTAATGTCACTGCTGTCACCAGCGGCTGACGTTATACAGGAGATGTAGCGCAGGTAATGTCACTGCTGACACCAGCAGCTAACGTTATACAGGAGATGTAGCGCAGGTAATGTCACTGCTGACACCAGCAACTAACGTTATACAGGAGATGTAGAGCAGGTAATGTCACTGTTGTCACCAGCGGCTAACGTTATACAGGAGCTGTAGAGCAGGTAATGTCACTGTTGTCACCAGCGGCTAGCGTTATACAGGAGATGTAGCGCAGGTAATGTCACTGCTGACACCAGCGGCTAACGTTATACAGGAGATGTAGCGCAGGTAATGTCACTGCTGACACCAGCGGCTAACGTTATACAGGAGATGTAGCGCAGGTAATGTCACTGCTGTCACCAGCGGCTGACGTTATACAGGAGATGTAGCGCAGGTAATGTCACTGCTGTCACCAGCAGCTAACGTTATACAGGAGATGTAGCGCAGGTAATGTCACTGCTGTCACCAGCGGCTAGCGTTATACAGGAGATGTAGCGCAGGTAATGTCACTGCTGACACCAGCGGCTAACGTTATACAGGAGATGTAGCGCAGGTAATGTCACTGCTGTCACCAGCGGCTAACGTTATACAGGAGATGTAGCGCAGGTAATGTCACTGCTGACACCAGCAACTAACGTTATACAGGAGATGTAGTGCAGGTAATGTCGCTGCTGTCTCCAGTGGCTAACGTTATACAGGAGATGTAGCGCAGGTAATGTCGCTGCTGTCACCAGCGGCTAACGTTATACAGGAGATGTAGCGCAGGTAATGTCACTGCTGTCACCAGCGGCTAACGTTATACAGGAGATGTAGAGCAGGTAATGTCACTGCTGTCACCAGCGGCTAACGTTATACAGGAGATGTAGCGCAGGTAATGTCACTGCTGACACCAGCGGCTAACGTTATACAGGAGATGTAGCGCAGGTAATGTCACTGTTGTCACCAGCGGCTAACGTTATACAGGAGATGTAGCGCAGGTAATTTCGCTGCTGTCACCAGCGGCTAACGTTATACAGGAGATGTAGCGCAGGTAATGTCACTGCTGTCACCAGTAGCTAACTTTATACAGGAGATGTAGTGCAGGTAATGTCACTGCTGTCACCAGCGGCTAATGTTATACAGGAGATGTAGAGCAGGTAATGTCACTGCTGACACCAGCAGCTAACGTTATACAGGAGATGTAGTGCAGGTAATGTCACTGCTGTCACCAGCAGCTAACGTTATACAGGAGATGTAGCGCAGGTAATGTCACTGCTGTCACCAGCGGCTAACGTTATACAGGAGATGTAGCGCAGGTAATGTCGCTGCTGTCACCAGCGGCTAATGTTATACAGGAGATGTAGCGCAGGTAATGTCACTACTGTCACCAGCGGCTAACGTTATACAGGAGATGTAGCGCAGGTAATTTCGCTGCTGTCACCAGCGGCTAACGTTATACAGGAGATGTAGCGCAGGTAATGTCA
Organism: Bufo gargarizans; assembly: GCF_014858855.1. NCBI lineage: Eukaryota > Metazoa > Chordata > Amphibia > Anura > Bufonidae > Bufo > Bufo gargarizans. The sequence goes on from NC_058090.1 coordinate 82,831,814, forward strand.
CTGCTGTCACCAGCGGCTAACGTTATACAGGAGATGTAGAGCAGGTAATGTCACTGCTGTCACCAGCGGCTAATGTTATACAGGAGATGTAGCGCAGGTAATGTCACTGCTGTCACCAGCGGCTAACGTTATACAGGAGATGTAGCGCAGGTAATGTCACTGCTGACACCAGCAGCTAACGTTATACAGGAGATGTAGTGCAGGTAATGTCACTGCTGTCACCAGCAGCTAACGTTATACAGGAGATGTAGAGCAGGTAATGTCACTGCTGTCACCAGCAGCTAACGTTATACAGGAGATGTAGAGCAGGTAATGTCACTGCTGTCACCAGCGGCTAACGTTATACAGGAGATGTAGCGCAGGTAATGTCACTGCTGTCACCAGCAACTAACGTTAAACAGGAGATGTAGCGCAGGTAATGTCACTGTTGTCACCAGCAACTAACGTTAAACAGGAGATGTAGCGCAGGTAATGTCGCTGCTGTCACCAGCAGCCAAACAATTGCACGCAATTTAGCGCACGTTGCGCTAATATATTTCGTGGCCAGATAAAACAATAGTCCTTAAAAGGACTGTTGGGTCTCTAACACCTTTCAACACTCAAAACTCCCTAAAAAAAAGCACAATTCCTGTCCCTACACTATCTGTCCCTTCTGCTGCAGCTCGTCCTGTCTAAGTCTGAGCCGAACCATGTGATTGACGAGTTCCGGACAGCCAATCACTGTAATGCCAGTAACCAACATGGCTACAGCATTACAGTGAGTGGCACTACTTCCCCGCACATTTATTGGCAGTACTTCCCTGCACAGTGAGCAGCCAACAAACGTGCGGGGAGGAGACTCGAGCATCGCGATCAAGCACACGCGGTGTTCGGCCAAACACCGCGTTGTGCCGAGCATCACGATGTTCGAGTGAAAAAGGTGTTCGGCCGAGCATGCTCGCCCAACACTACTGTTTGCTATATCTTCATCTGTCTTCTTCATTATCTGACTGTCTCCATTAGTGTTGAGTGAATCTAAATCCACAAAGTAGACTTCAATCTGAATTTGCAGAAAGGCCGAATTTCCTTGTGCTTCATGGTAGCGAATGGATTTTAATTGAAATAGTGTAAAAAAATACTGCATCAATTTTTTCATGATGGGCCGGCCGCTGCCATCTTGCTTGAAGATCTTGCGCGAAATCCCGTGCGCGGAGACATGTGACGTCACCACACCAGCTGATGTGATGACATCATCACAGGTCACGCGATATTTCTGGCCAGATTTTCAATTAAGATGGTGGCGGCTGTTCCTTCGCCATCAAATGGATGAGGTAAGTATGAGTTTATAATTTTTCTATTTATTTGACACCGGATAAATGCTATAAGATGCCGCGATCAGCTATGAATGTAGCATCTGAGGGGTACAATGATGGGGAGTGGCGCTATCGCTACTCCCTGTCCTTGCACCCACTACTCCCTGTCATTGCGCTTTATGACGAAGTAATTTGTCACAAAGCAAATTTTTTTGTAAAATTCAGTGAAGCAGCAGAATCGAATTTTGGAATACTATGCTCATCACCAGTCTCCATCATCTGTCTGCTTCATTACCTGGCTGTCTCCATCATCTGTCTGCTTCATTACCTGACTGATATCTCCTTCATCCCTCTGTGCTATCCATTTACCATCATCATTTGGTTCCAGTTTTCCAACAGTGAGTTTCTACTTCTGCATATTTGCTACCTGTCAGTGGTGATGCATGATTCATGGTATTATTCATGTGATTGTCTGGCAGTTATACAATTTGGCCCAACTGTAAGCCCTGGGGATATCTGAGCGCCAGGAAACACAGTTTGCAACTGGGTAAGTGAGTGCTAAAGGTGAAGCCCAGTTCTGCAGTCTTGTCAACAACCAGTATCATTACACTAGGACTAAAGGGTCTTTACCAATAACTCATCCAGTCCCCTAAATCACTGGGGACTTTACCATTAACCCCTTCACTATCCTAGACCACCAGGAACTTTGATGTCAAGCAAGGGCATAACAAGAAACCATGGGGTAAAGAACACAGTAAAGTTACAGCACAGGTACGATATAATGCACACATAGATGTCACAGTATAGAGATAATGGACACGGTGATGTCACAGTACATGGATAACACACAGTGATGTCACAGTACATGGATAACACACAGTGATGTCACAGTACATGGATAATAAACACAGTGATGTCACAGTACAGGAATAACACACAATGATGTCACAGCACAGGCATACTATACACCAGGGGTAGGCAACCTCCGGCACTCCAGCTGTTGCGAAACTACAACTCCCAGCATGCATACTTACTCTGCTCTTCTAAGAACTCACATAGAAATGAATGGAGCATGCTGGGAATTGTAGTTTCACAACAGCTGGAGTGCCGAAGGTTGCTGATCCCTGCTATACACTGTGATGTCATAGCACAGGCATGATAAACACATGGATAATACACAGTGATGTCACAGTATAGGGACAGTGCACACAGTGATGTGACAAAACAGGGATAACGTCTACAGTAATGCCACATTATGTGGATAACCCATTAATGTACTGTGACACCACTATATGTTATCCATGTACTGTGACAGCACTATTAGCGTTGAGCGAACCCAAACTGCAAAATTCGGGTCCATACCGAACTCTGCGAGTTCGGGGACCCGGGCCCGAACCCGAACTTTGCAGAAAGAGTTCGAGTTTGGTGTTCGGGCATTTAATAAAGCTTGTTGAAAGGCTGCAGGGCAGCCAATCAACAAGCTTCTAAGCTGTGGGAACTTAGAAGCCATCACAAGTAATGGCATGGCTGTGATTGGCCGGTGCATCATGTGACCCAGCCTCTATACAAGCTGGATCCTGTGTAGCACCGCCCATCAGCTCTGAGTAGTGCAGGGACAGGAAGCAGGCAGCTGGAGTGAGGGAGAGTGTTAGGAATCTCATCTGGCTATTTATTCTGTGGGTGACCTATAGTGATTTTTTTGTGGGTGCAATACACCAGCTTTGCACCCCTGACACAGAAATATAATAATTAATCTGGCTGTTAATTCTGTGGGTGACCTATAGCGATTTTTTTTGTGGGTGCAATGCACCATCTTTGTACCCCTGACACAAAAATATAATAGTTAATCCGTCTGTTAGCTCGGTGGGTGTCATATACCCATTTTTGGTGTGAGGTACAGCTGCACTGCATACGTGACAGGGAATTTAATATAGTTAATCCGTCTGTTAGTTCGATGGGTGACCTCAAAGAATGAGGAGAGCATCAAATAAGGGACGTGGCCCCGGTCGTGGTGCTGCTGGTGTTGGTGGAGCTCCTGTTGCAGGGAGAGGACTTGGTCGATCTGTGCCAGCTACATGTCCAAGTGAAACACCTTTCTCAGGTGCACGAAGGCGACAGAACGTTCAGCGTCATTTTGTAGGCCCGAATACCAGTGTACGAATGGTGAGGCCTGAACAAGTAGAGGCGGTAGTAGATTCGATGGCTGACAGTACCTCCAGTTCTTTCACATTGTCTCCCACCCAGTCTCCTGCTGAAACCCTAGAGTTGGCACCTGCAGCCCATGGGCATCTATCTTTCACCTCACCCCCTTGCAAATCAGCCAAGCAGTCTGAGCTCCAAGTCATGCAGCAGTCTCTTCTGCTTTTTAATGACTCTGCTGGCAGGGTTTCCGTAGGCCATCCACCTATTCCTGCCCCAGAAGTGGTACTGATGCCCAATCACGTATGTTTCAGGATGTGGACATGGGAGGACTTTCTGCAGTGCAGAACTGGGAGGACTTTCTGCAGACCGGCAAGGAGGGCAGGGGTGAAGAGTGGGTGGAAGATGATGCGGAGGATCATGAGGTCCTAGACCCCACATGGAATCAAGGTCATGTGATGTGTGCAGTTTGGAGGAAGAGATGGTGGTCACACAGCACTAGCCACACAGCAAAAGAGGGAGCAGGGTGCAAAAGCAGAGTGGCCATCCCCTAGCCAGTATGCCTGCTACTGACCACCCTACCCAGGGACAGCACACCAAAGCCAACTCCAAGGAGTTCCCTGGCGTGGCAGTTCTTCAGACAATATACTGACGACAAGACGCAAGTGGTTTGCACGCTGTGCAATCAGAGCCTGAAGTGAGGCATAAATGTTCTAAACCTGAGCACAACCTGCATGACTAGGCATCTAAGTGCAAAGCACGTGCTGCAGTGGAGTAGACACCTCTGCAGAACAGCACTACTTCAACACCAACGATTGGGCTTCCAGGTACCGTGTTGCGCTGTTTCAAGTACTCCACCAACATGGCCAGTGGCGATGACGTAGTCCTCAGCGTTACTATCCCACTTCTATGTCTCCTTAAAAAAACACTTTGGGAGATGATGGAAGAGGATGTGGCACAGGAGGAAGAGGGATCATTCCCACAGTTATCAGACCAGTCATTCACAAGTGGCTCGGAGGGTAGGTTCCGGCACCAACAGAGGCCAGGTACTCAACTGTCAGCCAGGGCACAGTTGTGCAGGATGAGGAGGAGGAGGAGGAGGAGGAGGAGGAACTGTGTTCACAGCAGGGTGGCACCAAAAGCAGCTCATGGGCATCACTGGAGTGTGGCTGGGGGGATATAGAGGACACAGATGATACACCTCCCACAGAGGACAGCTTGTCCTTACCTCTGGGCAGCCTTGCACACATGAGCGACTAGATGCTGCAGTGTCTGCTTAACGACCGCCGAGTTGCCCACATTCTAACCAGTGCTGATTACTGGGTGGCCACCCTGCTGGATCCCCGCTACAAGGACAACGTACCGTCCTTACTTCCGTCACTGGAGCGTGATCGGATGATGCGCGAGTACAAGCGCACTCTGGTAAATAAGCTGCTGATGGCATTCCCACCTGACAGCGGGGGCACAGTGGAAGCACAAGGCGAAGGCAGAGAAGGAGGAAGAAGTCGCCAAAGCAGCTGGGGCACCGCCAGCACCTCAGAAGGGAGGGTTAGCATGGCCCAAATGTGGAAAAGCTTTGTCAGCACGCCACAACAACAACCAGCACCACCAGCTGATATGGAACGTCTTAGCAGGAGGCAGCATTTCACCAACATGGTGGAGCAGTATGTGTGCACACGCCTACACGTACTGAATGACGGGTCTGCCCCCTTCTGGGTCTCCAAATTGGGAACATGGCCTGACCTTGCCCTTTATGCCTTGGAGGTGCTGGCCTGCCCTGCAGCAATTGTATTGTCAACGTGGACAAGCTCACATTCATTAAAATGAACCTTGTCCGTACCTTGTGCAGAATAGACAAGTCTACCGGCCACAACCAGCCATTGTTATACTCCAGCGCACTTTCTCTTTGCGTTCTCTTTTCCATTTCCCAATGTTTTGGGGTCTTCCCAAATTTATAATAAATAAATAAAAGGAAACAAAAAAACAAAAACAGTCTTGGCTACCTCCTCCTCCTCCACCGCCGCTTCCACCTACACCGCCACGTCTACCGCATCCTCAACCTCCTACTCCACTTTGGCCTCTGCCTCCTAGTTCAAGATTATAATTTTTTTATATTCTATGTTATTTTAAGTCATTTCCCTATCCACATTTATTTGCAGGGCAATTGTCCTGCTCTTACCCCGATTTTGCTTCCTTTTGCAGCCCTCTAGCTATTACTATGACTATTTTACAGCCATTTTAGTGCCCCAAAGTTCGGGTCCCCATTGACTTCAATGGGGTTCAGGTCTGAAACCCGAACTTTGACCTGAAGTTCGGCCGAACCCGGTGAACTTGAACATCCATGGGTCTGCTCATCCCTAATCCCTATGTGTTACCCATGCACTGTGACATCACAATAACACACAGTGATGTTACAGTACAGGGATAATCTACTTAGTGACATTACAGCACATAACTTATACAAACCATGATGTCACAGTACAGGGATGACCCACACTATGACATCATATCACAGGAAAAGGCCACCATGTACACTGTGACATCACAGGAGAAGAAAATAAATAAGATGATGTCACAGGCACTCATTGTGAGGTCACAGTACAGGGATAATGCAGTTACATCATAGCACAGTAAAAGTTACAATAGGGCTGCATTTCACTTCCCACACGCCTTTCTATCATCCATAGTCTTCACTAACTGTCCCATATACCTTGTTGGAAATTGTCCCCATTAGGTGCTAAGCCCCATAGTAGCTGCTATGCTTGCTAGTTGCTCCCTTGGTATGTACACCTATGCCATCAACCTTTTCACTACTGTGTATTATATAAAGCTGTTCAGCAACGATCAGACTCCTCATTCTCCAGTCCCTCTCTTTCTTCTCCTGAACAACCTGTTAAATTGATTCATGCCGAAGGGGCGTTGCTACAGGAGGGCAAGGGGGGGCAATGCCCCCCCCCCCTAGGTTATTCCTTCCCCCCCCCCCAAGTTCCCGCCTGCTGAATCCCCTTTAAAGAGCTGGCCGCTGCAGCTAGTACAGCGGCGATCTGTCAGTTTTGCCAAACTGAAAGTACTGCTCACCCGCTTCACTACGGGCTCTTTGGCAGTCGGCCGCCAAAGGAATCTTCCCCCGCCCACCACAGATGCTAGTGGCTGGGAGAGAGAGGGCAGCACTGCCATTGGCTGCCTGTGCATTTCAGCCTAGCAAGGCCTGCAGAGGCAGAAAAGAATGCGGCTTGGGGATTTAACATCAGGAAACATCGTTGTGCGCCCCTTCCGCTGCCACCATGCCTAGAGGAAGAAGGCCTAGAGGACAGAGCACATCAGAACTGTAAGTACCTTTTTGATCTGCAATGCACCCCTGACCAGCGCCAGCCGCGTTACATGCACCCCTGACCAGCACCCTCTGCGTTACATGCACCCCTGACCAGCACCCCCTGCGTTATATGCACCCCTGACCAGTACCCGATGCATTACATGCACCCCTGATCAGCGCCCCCTGTGTTACATGCACCCCTGACCAGCACCCCCTGCGTTACATGCACCCCTGACCAGCACCCTCTGCAATACATGCACCCCTGACCAGCACCCCCTGCGTTAAATGCACCCCTGACCAGTGCCCCCTGCGTTACATGCCTCCCTGAACAGCGCCCCCTGTGTTAAATGCACCCCTGACCAGCGTCCCCTGCGTTACATGCACCCCTGACTGCCGCACCCTGCATTACATGCACCCCTGACAAGCACCCTCTGCGTTACATGCACCCCTGACCAGCGCCCCCTGCATTACATGCACCCCTGACCTGCGCCCCTGCATTACATGCACACCTGACCAGCGCCCCCTGCGTTATATGCACCCCTGATCAACGCCCCCTGTGTTACATGCACCCCTGACCAGTACCCCCTGCATTACATGCACCCCTGATCAGCGCCCCCTGTGTTACATGCACGCCTGACCAGTACCCGATGCATTACATGCACCCCTGACCAGCACCCCCTGCGTTACATGCACTCCTGATCAGCACCCTCTGCGTTACATGCACCCCTGCCCAGCACCCCCTGCGTTACATGCACCCTCTGACCAGCACCCTCTGCAATACATGCACCCCTGACCAGCGCCTTCTGTGTTACATGCACTCCTGACCAGCGCCCCCTGTGTTAAATGCACCCCTGACCAGTGCCCCCTGTGTTAAGTGCACCCCTGACCAGCGCCCCCTGCGTTACATGCACCCCTGACCAGCCCCCTCTGCGTTACATGCACCCCTGACCAGTGCCCCCTGCGTTACATGCACCCCTGACCAGCGCCCCCTGTGTTAAATGCACCCCTGACCAGCGCCCCCTGCATTACATGCACCCCTGACCAGTGCCCCCTGTGTTAAATGCACCCCTGACCAGCACCCCCTGCGTTACACGCACCCCTGACCGCCGCATTCTGCGTTGCAGGCAGAATAAGTAGTATTAGTTGCACACACCAACAACACCCACAGGGTTATTTCACAAAAGGGTGAAGAGTTTGGAAAAGTCAGGAGAAGTGAACAGTATAGGACAATATAGCAGATTTGAAAAAAAAATCTCCAATTCCGCTCACTTTCCTATTCAGTCATGTTGTCCTAGATTGTTCCCTTCTCCAAACTCTTCACCCTTTTGTGAATAAGCATGTGAGCGTCTTTTCATTGGTCTTCTTTAGTGACATGTTTAACATATGGGATTATTTACACAGCCCTGCTGTTTGCTGAAACTGCTTTAAACTATAAAGAAAAGTTTTGGAGAGTGTTTCTCTCTTTCTCAGGTCTGAAGCAATACCGGGGAAGAAAGGAAAACTCTTGAAAGCTTGTCTTTTAAATAGTAGGTTAGTACAATGAAGAGGTAGCCCTGCATACTGCAATACTCTCGTACTTTGTAATCTTATTTATATATACTGTGACACAGTGAGAGGTTTGGTCTTAGAAAACAGGTATTTTCCTCACAGCATGTGCTGCTGGGCTGATTTACAGCCAGGTGAGGTCAAATACCGGACCGGATTTTAAATGCCGATCCGGGTTTTGGCAGCACCTGACTGTCCTTAAATTGTCACCGCCAGCTCTGTGAGAAGGTCTGTTAGATGTTCTTCTCTACTTGCATGACGTTCTTTGTTTTGGTTTCACTTTGTCATCTCCTTTCCTTCTCCCAGCTGTCACCTATTTACACTAATTGGCTCCCTTTATATTCCCTCCCATACTGCCTCACTTTGCGGTTTATACTTCTTCCTGAATGAGTTGTTCACTGCTGGATACTGCTTCTCCTGATTCCTCAGATAAGTCTGTTTCCTTTATTTGTGTTTCCTTGCTGGCTTGGTTCTAGGTGTCCCTGACTCAGTCCGTATTAAGTGCAGGGAGCCGGTGGTCGTGTCCCCTCACTATTATAGTGTTTTTAGGTGTCACATAGTATTAGGTACGTGGACATGCAATCGTCTACCATAAAGACCTTTGCATGGGCATAGCAGTCAGGGAGAGCTCTAGGGGTTTTATATGCTCCTTAGTTTGGGATCAAGCCATTCGGATGTTTATTTATAAATTCCAACTTTCTGCAACACCATCCGTGACATAAATAGGCAGCTGGGCTCAGAAGCCAGATCTCTGTGTTGGGATCTGGGAGCCTGGTGTCTGGATGAAGGCTTGCTAGCTACCTGTTTGGCGTAAAAACAGGTTGGTGCTGCTATACTCAAGGACTCTTTGAGGCAGAATTGCCGCATGGTGTGAATTACCACCAACACCGCAAGGTGACTTTTTGTTTGAATATGACTGTTTGCTTTGTCACTTGTCTAAAGTGGGTATAAAACACTGAACTGTTTGATCCAAAGAACTTGTTTATGCCTCTATACTGCGTCCGCTAATCCTGTCTACCAGAGCGAGTCCCCACAATACTTATTTAGTTTTTTTCAGTAGTATGATTAAGTGGTGGAAATTATTAGTGCCCCCCCCCCCATTTTGGTGGTATCTTATGTGCCCCCCCCCCCCCTCTCCCCTATATATTGTTACTAGAGTCGCCACTGCCGAAGTCAAAGCTGTATTTTTGATGTTTAACTTTAACCATGTGTCTATGCAAAAAGTAACTTAATCATTAGTGGCACCTCCTTAGCAGTGATCAATTTAACTTGAGACAAGTGAATCTTTAAAAAGGCTGTTCTCTATTGATTCTCCAGTTGCTCTTGAAAGTTTGGACCTGTAAATACTGAAGGCAGAGGGGAGTCAAGTCAATACCCCGGGAAATTATAACGGAAAATGAGATATTTTAGTAAAATTGTCTTGGTTATTAGAAAAATCACTAGAACCTGATCATTGTAAGCACTAAATCCCGATAATAGAAGTAATTCTTAGAAACAAATGCTAGAGGTATCCTCCGTCCAAGTAGGAAGTGTGCAGCTCAATGGACCAGAAATCATGGATGGAGTTATCTTCTGCTAGACCTTTAGAGCCCATTATTGTATCAGACTCTTGGCTTACTAGAGGATCTTCAGGTACTTTGGTGGGCCAATCTAACCCAACTAGGTTCTTAGTTATCTGAGTTTTTAGGTCTTCTTTCATGAGGTTGAGACAAGTATTGATGAAACTCTTAAATGAGATGGTTTTCCACCATGGCACTGTTTTAGGAATGTTGTTAATATGGAATCCTATTAGCAGAGTCTGGAGAGTTCTTCAGTTCTTCATGGAGCAATCTTGGAAGACCAGGGAAGATTTACCTCTGTCCCAAGCCTTTTTCACTTGGACATAATGGCTCTCACTACAGAGATATTGTCTGTGAACTGCTAGGAGCCCCATCCATCTTTAAAATTGGGTATCAACTATTGACAGCATAGGGTTCCTGAGTTCAAATCTGACCAAGGTCATCATGTCCATAGAGTTTATGTTCTTATGTTTGGGTGAGTTTCCTACCTAATGCCAAATTATGTGCTGGTCTTGTTGAATAAGAGCTGAGCGGCAGTACCCTGGTAGGACCACTACATGGAGTACAGAGCTGCCTGCTTTCAGATCCATACACTGAATAGTTTCTGCCTCCACGGTAGCCATAAAAAACAGCCAGGGTCCCCACCAATCTGATATTGATTACCTAGGGTAGGTCATAGGTATGTGTATCCTGGATAACCCATTTAATATTAATGATCTATCCTTAGCATAGTTCATCAATATTTGATTATGCTGTGGTCCTGCTCCCAGTACACCTACCAACCAGCATAATAAAGGGACTAGAGATCTCCATACAGCTTGATACAGCTTGTCTAGTATGGCAACACACCATAGCTCAATCTCATTAAGTCAAATAATTAAGTCAAATAAATGAATAAAAAGAATTTAAGTAAAAGTTAAGTTAAAATATATAATTAATTAAAATAAAGTAAACATAAAATAAAAAGTAAAATAAATAAAAAAGGTATACATTATTAATAATAAAATAAAAAATTTAAAATAAATCATTCTTTAAAGCAAAATAAATAATGAAGTCAAATAAATGAAATACATCATTAATTAAAGCAAAATAAATAATTAAGTCAAATAAAGTAAAAAAATTAGGTAAAATAAATAAATAAAAAATGTAATGAATAATTCATTAAAACTGAACAATTAAGAAAAATAAAGTTATAAAAATAAGTAAAATAAATATAAAATTTAATAAATCATTCATTAAATTGAAATAAACAAATAAAATAAAGTGAAGAAAATCATTAAATTGAAAAAAAATAATTTAATAATACAAAATAAATACAAAACTAGTAAGTAAAAAAATAGTTAAATTAAAATAAATAATTGATGAAAGTAAATAAAATAGACCATGAAATAATAAATACAATAAAATAAATCATTTATTGAATTGAAATAAACAAATTAAATAAAGTAAAAAAATTAAGTAATATTAATAAATAAAAAAAGTTTGTAAAATAAAAATAAACAATTAAATTGAAATAAATAATGAAATAAAATACATAAAATAAATCATCCACTAAAGTTAGTTTCCCTTTCCCTGTCTGGTATTCCCTGTATTACACCATCATATTGACAGTATACAGCATATACTGTATATATTATATAGAACATCATAAGAATCATACTATGCGTGATCTATGTACTTATGAGAATCCCGCCCACTACCTTGCAGTCTACGGTACAAGTCTGTTCTGCAGTTTTAGTAACGCAGTTACCGAATCCCTATAGGCACAGACATCAATAAAATCCAATCTTAGATTAAGATTAGTAAATTAAATTATACTGCAATTGAATTTGGAACACAGTGTGCCACGAGGTATCCAAGCTAGTTACAAAGCCGAGTGATTGAATAAAGCAGGATGTTGTGCATGAGCTCAAGGAGCAGACCCCGCACTGGCCGACCGCTATAAGACTGGCATCACACAAGCAATTTTTGATTCAGTTTTCTGAGCCAAAGCCAAGTGGTTCCAGCAGGAAGGAGACATAGTATTTTCCTTTATATTTTCCATTCCATATAAATCCCCTTCTGGATTTGACTCAAAAAAACGGCACCCATAAAGCGGCATGTGTGATTCTTCATAAACAGTTTTTTATAGTATTTTTCTTGTGCATTTTTAACATGCATTTTTTTCCTGAAAAACACCAAATGCAGATGTTAGCTGATGGCCCATGGGGGAAATGCAGTACAGACATGCATTTTTTTTTATTGTTGCTGTACATTTTTTGCATTCATGGCTTTTTTTAAACATAAAAAAGTGCAGCCTGTTTTAGTAACTGCAGAGAGATCCTTAAAGAGACAGTCCACTGTTTGTTTTTACATAAAGGAGCTAATAATAATTCTGTTGATAATTATGCAATAAGCATATAAGCAGCATCACCAGCAGCATCATTTTTCTGCATGCGCTGTACAATTGTGTCTTTTTCTTTCCAAAAACTCATTGCAAAGCTTCTACAGTTCATACATGAGCAATAAGCGTATTTGGCACCATCAGCAGCAACATAATTTATATTTTAGTCGCACTCAGGGGACATCCAATTTCACTGTCACGTGAGGCTATCTGACAGGTCTCTGTTTTCCTCTTGTATGTTGTTGTTTGGTAGGATCTCACCTTTCCTCAGGTGCCGCTCGTTATCAGTGATGAGGCTCTATTTAGGTCCGCCTCACACTGCTAACCTTGCGGTTGATACTTTCAGCTAGGAGTTGCTAGAGCTTGGTTGCATTAGATCTCCTGCTTCTGCATACTTCTCTTAAGCTAAGTACTTGTTGCCTTCACAGCTTGTCTTTCTCTGGAGTGTGTTTTTCCTAGGCCTAATGGAGACGCGGGTTCCTCCATCTGGGGAGGAACCAGCTGTCTCGTCTCCTGCTCCCTATTCTAGGGCTTGTCAGTTTGAGCAGGGCTTTAGGTATACGGCGTATGGGTATTTCCACCCTCAGGATCTGCTCATACTGGCAGGAGTTAGGGAAAGGCCTAGGGATTACAAGGAGGTCACAATCCCTCTTCCTTAGTTTTAGAGGCCTAGATTGTTGTCCTTTCGTTGTTGTGTGTATTTGGTGTTTTCCCCTCCCCATTATCTGTGACATTCACCTTTGCAATTTTTCTAAACGTATTCTAAAGCATCAGTAGTAGCCTATGTTGTGATTGCAGGGGTTGTCCAATTTCCCCCTTTTTTTCCAAAAACTTGTCGCAAATTTTTTACTCATTCAAGAATCAGTGTACCAAGCCTATGACTTCTCAATGTTTAATGAAGCCTCATAATAAAATGTCTGGCAAATGACAGAGTGGAAAACAAAAGACCTGTGACTCGTTATCTGAGAGTGAGAATGTGGGTGGCACACACCCTGTTCCCTAACCCCATGGACTTCTGAGCAGGCAGATTGGAGCAGTGGCTGAAACTGGCCTGGTTTCTTTTCACTGTGCTATCTTGTCCAGGTTCCATCATCATCTCAGAAAAGTTTTTCAGCATGGCAGGTGGCATCATCTTACTCAAGCGGAAAACAATGTCCTCCACCAGTGTACAAAACATCACATTTGTCAAAATGACTAAGGCATGGATATAGAAGGAATTTTACACACGTACAGCTGAGGTCAATGAATCGTTATGCCATTGCTGACAGTGGCTATTTATCATTTGCCCAATTGTGCCACTGCCATTGTTCGCCAGTTCATCATGTTCCATACTGTGGTGTAGCTGCTGCTGCCATAGTTGCTACTCTCTCTACTGCCACTACTACTACTAACCCTACACAGCTACAAATCTACTGCCTTGCCTCTACTGCTGTCACCATTACACAGCTTCACATCTCCTGCCTTGTACGTGAGGTTCCACATCCACACTGTACTGCTCCCAAAAAAGGCAGAATTTTTGGATGCTTGTTCAAAACAAGCAACTGGTTCTTCTGATGCTACCTTGTGTGTTTATAAACAAAGGAAGGCATAATTTGGACTGCTTATTCAGAAAAAGCTACTATTTCTTCCATTACTACCATGTGTGCATGTAAATATGGGCAAGCAGGCCCTGGTAAAGCTAAATTTTAGACCATTTGTTCAGAACAAGCCACAGTTTTTTCTATACTACTGTGTGTGTTTCTAAATACTGTCAGGCATCTGGTCCCAATAAGAGACAATTTTAGGAATTTCTTTTATATTTTAAAAAAGCATAACAAATGCAACTATAAGTAGTTTTGGGAGGGAGGAAAAAATAATAAAGAGTAGGACAAAACAGAATAAATCCTGGGAGACCTCAGAGTGTCATACTGTATACTAATTTTCAGGCCAATTTGAGCACTTTCGATTTGGGTAAAATTGATTTGAGAAAAAGTGAATTTTCTGACCGATTCTTTAAAATTGGATCCAAAACAAAGTTTAATAAATACGTCCATCTCTAGTTGGATATTTTTGTACAAATCTTCAATGGCCGAATTCACTTACCGTGTCTTCATAATAATATAAAATAATGCCCCCTTCTTGTCAATCAAAACACAGTTCTATGTAAAAAGAAGGTCCGTAGCAAGTGAGGCAGTTTTTTTTTAGGTTAGATAGTGAGCTACATAAACAGAGTCAGCCTCAGTGTGCACCCCGAACAGTGCTTGATGCAGTGTGCACCCTACTCTGTCAGCCATAGTGTCCCTATATTGTACCAGACACTGTGTTCTTCATAGTGTGTCAATTAAAATGTGCCCCTATCTACTGTCAACCAATGTCAATGTGTACCTCAAACAGTGTCAAACACAGTGTGCCCACATAGTGGTCAACCAAACTGTGTCCGACACAGAATCGCCCACAGTGTGCCCGATATTGTTTCAGTCATAGTGTCTCCATATACTTCCAGACATGGAGTGCCCCATACTGTTTCAGCCATAATGTCCTTTTATACTGCCAGTCTCTGTGTTACTAATACTGTGTCAACCACAGTGTGCACCCACGTTAGTAACATGGCATCCCTACACCTGCATTCTCACAACTCTGGGTCCCATTTTCTATTTCACTCACAACCAATCATGGTGCCCAGGGTTGTACTTCCCCATCGCCAACATGGCACTAACCACCAGAACCTATCCAGCAGGAACATGAACAGCAGTACCAATAAAAGACATGAACAGCATGTTACTAACCAATGCAAAGGCGACAGCCACCCGACTTACTCACAAGACCTGTGGAGACCTAGGAGAACAGTTGAAAAAATGGCAGTAGTCCCTAATGTGTCCAGAAGGGGTTGCTCCACCACCTTACACCATGGTAGCAGTCACAATGCCCTTCCAGGGACAACCACAATGTACAATATCCACCCAGTACAAGCCAAAGTCAAACATATGGTGAAGGGTTAGTGCAGCAAGCCCTTGAGGAGCCGGAGCAGAGGATAGGAGTAGTACTGGCTCTAGCTATAGGATGTGTCGCAGTGGTTTCACTCATGCCTTTGCTCCCTAGATCCAGTGCAGTAAAAGGAGGACATACCCTTTATTCCCTCATGGAACTTCCTGTAGTTGAGGCTTCTGCTTGATGGTAGTTTTAGGTGGCTTTGATGTTCGTGGTTGTATGGGTACCTGGCAGGAGGTATAGTAGTGCAATGGCCGGTGTGTGGTGAAGAAGGAGTCAGTAAACCAGGCCATCTTTAACACAATTGTCCTTCTTTACTTGAATGTAAAATAGGAGTTGTAGAACATCCAACAACAGTCTGTGCAGGCTCTTTCCCAGATGAGAATGCATGGATTAGGCAATGCTAGAAACTCTAGCCCTCTGGTTACACTCTCTTGCTAAAGTCTCTCACTCTAGAATCTCAGGCTGGCAACTAAAATGTCAGCAATTCGCATGCCAGCGTGAAGATCAAATTAATATGACTTGCCAAGTCATTCCTGAAATGTGCAAGCTGTCTTAACATGTTTCCTCTCCATGGCAGCAGGGTCTGGAAAGCTTTACCTTGCTGACTGACTCCTCACTTGGCCATGCAGATTCTCCAATCTTGTCTCTCCTTCTGTTTTGCAGCAGCAGAAGAAGAGGATTCCACATAGATCTGTTAGTCTCCGAATTTTTGAAGCTGAAGCTCTCCTTGCAACTTCCCAGAACCTTCTGGAACCAGGGTGGAGCCAGCCAGTCCAATCTGACAAGCCAAAAATACCAGGATTGGCCTGCTCAGCCAATCACTGGGCATGTGGTGACCCACCTCCACCAGTGTTTGGCCAAGCTGGTTTTTCCTGGAATTCCTAGCCTGGACAGGAAGTGGAAAGCAACGTGGTCTGGAGCAGCAATGGAATAGCAGCAGCGGGGTTGAGCATGGCTTTTTTTTAGTTTTAACTCTCTATAAGCCATATATAAAAAGAATTACTGTCGGACAACCCCTTTAAGATCATCCAGACGAGATTTTCTTCCAAGAGACACGAACACCTATAGACAGAAGAGCAGCGGAAAACCCAGCATTCGGGTTGGCACAGTGTCCACAGGCCAGGCTGCCTGAACGTTGCCAGACTTTTCTGCATTTCCATCATTGTTCTGCAGTAGGACATAAAACTTCATCATCTCTATATTGTGGAGACATACGGTGGACGGGCATCATTTTTGACCGTTCATTTAGAATCTTAATGGTCGGGTTCTTGGCGTTTAAGCTCGTTATTCCCTGAGCCGGGACTTTCTCGTGGTAATTGAGTTAAACAGCCTTTTATATGGAGACTGGGAATCCAGCGGACTATTCTCTGAAGCTCTTTTCTGGTATTAAAAACATGAATTATAGACAACGATCCATAAAAAAACTGCAGATCCAGCAAGATCGTCGTCTTTACAGGAAAGCCAATACTTCCTTCTATGCAGCATCCTGTAGGGGGCCCCGTTCTCAACCTATGTGGAATAGGTAACAGTGCAAAGAAAAGTATATTAGCCATGTACAGGGTAGGATTTCATACACAGCACATGATAAATGTGCTTTCAAAACAGATGTAGCAGGGATGACTTTGTCCTTTGGCGCAGTACGTCAATTGTGATATTGTATTGAACTGCAAGTAAAACAGTGCCACCCAACTATTATAGTAATCATCTACATAGAGCTGCAGCACATCAATGGTCAGGACCAACTGTTGCATGCACTAAGTTTATAAATAGGGATGAGCGAACTCGAACTGTATAGTTCGGGTTCGTACCGAATTTTGGGGTGTCCGTGACACGGACCCGAACCCGGACATTTTCGTAAAAGTCCGGGTTCGGGTTCGGTGTTCGTCGCTTTCTTCGCGCTTTTGTGACGCTTTCTTGGCGCTTTTTGAAAGGCTGCAAAGCAGCCAATCAACAAGCGTCATACTACTTGCCCCAAGAGGCCATCACAGCCATGCCTACTATTGGCATGGCTGTGATTGGCCAGAGCACCATGTGACCCAGCCTCTATTTAAGCTGGAGTCACATAGCGCCGCCCGTCACTCTGCTCTGATTAGCTTAGGGAGAGGTTGCGGCTGCGACAGTAGGGCGAGATTAGGCAGATTAACTCCTCCAAAGGACTTCACTTGATTAATCGATCGATCTGCAGCTGTGCATCATTGAGCTGCTGAAATTCAAATGCTCACTCACTGTTTTTAGGCTGCCCAGACCGTTTGTCAGTCACTTTTTTCTGGGGTGATCGGCGGCCATTTTGTGTCTTGTGCGGTGCTGCGACCAAGTGCATCCAAGCTGCGACCAAGTGCATTTAACCCTCAATGGTGTGGTTGTTTTTTGGCTAAAGCCTACATCAGGGTGAAGCTGTCACACCAAGTGCATTTAACCAGCAATAGTCTGTTATTTTTTTGGCCATATACTAAATCAGGGGCAAGCTGCGCCCGTCACCAAGTGCATTTAACCCTCAATGGTGTGGTTGTTTTTTGGCTAAAGCCTACATCAGGGTGAAGCTGTCACACCAAGTGCATTTAACCAGCAATAGTCTGTTTATTTTTTGGCCATATACTAAATCAGGGGCAAGCTGCGCCTGTCACCAAGTGCATTTAACCCTCAGTAGTGTGGTGCGTCAAGCTGTGACACCAAGTGCATTTAACCAGCAATAGTCTGTTTATTTTTTGGCCATATACTACATCAGGGGCAAGCTGCGCCCGTCACCAAGTGCATTTAACCCTCAGTAGTGTGGTTGGTCAAGCTGTGACACCAAGTGCATTTAACCAGCAATAGTCTGTTCATTTTTTGGCCATATACTACATCAGGGGCAAGCTGCGCCCGTCACCAAGTGCATTTAACCAGCAATAGTGTGGTTATTTTTTGGCCATATCCCAGTCTAATTCTGTCACTAAATCCATACCGGTCACCCAGCGCCTAAATACTAGGCCTCAAATTTATATCCCGCTAAATCTCTCGTTACCGCTGTCCTGTTGTGGCTGGGAAAGTTATTTAGTGTCCGTCAAAGCACATTTTTTGTTCTGGGTTGAAGTACAATTCCCAATTTAGCAATTTCATAATTTAGTGGTTCCTGCTATATCAGAGCTATTTGAAATCTATCCCTAAAAGGGTAGATCATATTGAAGGTGCACATTGGGTCATTCAGAATAACTTCACACACACCCGCTACTGTGTATTTCCAAGTCTAATTCTGTCACTAAACCCATACCTGTCACCCAGCGCCTAAATACTAGGCCTCAAATTTATATCCTGCTAAATCTCTCGTTACCGCTGTCCTGTTGTGGCTGGGAAAGTTATTTAGTGCCCGTCAAAGCACATTTTTTGTTCTGGGTTGAAATACAATTCCCAATTTACATATGTTTAAAGAGACAGGGGGCACACCAAATGCTTAAATGAGTGCAAGGGGGTGGTAAAACTACATATGACAAATAATCTAACCCAAGAGAGAGTCAAAAGAGCCACCCCATAAATGCACATCCAACCATTGTAGGATAAAAAAATATATATATAAAGTTTATTAGACACAACAACACACACGCATTAAAAAATTGTATACAATATAGAACAAAGTGCGGTATGCAATAAATGTATGTAACCGACACACACAGGTCCACTGAATTATCACAAGAAAATGTATGCGTTATCAACCAGCATATAAAGCAATACAATGAATCACATATAGCAAATGCAAGGTAAGGTAAGACCACTTGAATTAAAGGTGCAATAAGACCGACATGGGGTCAAATATCAAGAGCCAAACCTACATAGCCAGCTGGTACAGTGGACCTGGAAACATAGCAAGCGCCCAACGCGTGTCGCCGGAGCAATCCGGCTTCCTCAGGGGTAAAGGACTGTGTGTTGGAGCGTCAGTTAATATAGGGTATTAAATAAACTGTAATTGCGTTCACCTGTGCAGCAGGAACTGTGGTCAGTGCGTGAGCGTATCAGATTCCAGTCAGAACAAGGAACCGGAAGTGTAAGTCACATGATCGGCTGGTGGAACGCATGGTGGAACGCATATGCGCTCCACCAGCCAAAACACAGCCACATAACCAGAGAGACATGTAAGGCAAACATAATTGTACTAGACATTAAAAGATAATGTGGCAAATGAGCAACTGTAGCTATTTAGAGCAACATCGGCAGTGCCAGGTAAGCTGGTAAATGATCCGGACGATATTTACAAACCGGAAGTAGATAGTGAAACCGGAAGTGACGTGCCGCTACGGAACGCATGGTGGAACGCATGGTGCGCTCCACTGTGAATGGTGGAGCACACAATGCGTCCAGCACACGCCCAGGGGCATGGCAGCACACTGAGAGGCACAGGGGAGGCACACACAAGGAGGATGGGGGTGGAGCACTAATATCTGCATACATACTGGTCATGTTCAGCAATACTAATAATAATAATAATATAATATGACAGATGCATAACAGAGGATTGGATATGTACAAACATAATATGCAAAATTCAAAATTCAAATGTGCAATATATAAAGAGGACATAAAGACAGGTAATATATAAAGTATACAATTGATGCATATAACAATACATATATATAGATATATTAAGCATATCTGACATACACACCTGTATACGTGGTGCTGTCAGCAATCCCAATATATATCCCCACAGAGGCATAGACATTCAAATAATGTGAACGATAACATACATGCATGATAATACATGAACCTGGTATGAGATCCACGATCTAATGAGGACCTAAAAGATAATAATAATACTGGAGGGGAGCAAAATAAAATTAGTGATAAAATGTGATCAGTGTGGTAAGACCACTAGTGTGGAAGTAAAAGAGTAGTAGAAACAGAAATACCCAAACCGTGTAAGTGAGAGCGTGAATAAGAGTGATAAGAGCCTGTGGAGAAAAGGGGTTAGCGCAAATGTCTAGTGTCTAGTACAATTATGTTTGCCTTACATGTCTCTCTGGTTATGTGGCTGTGTTTTGGCTGGTGGAGCGCATATGCGTTCCACCATGCGTTCCACCAGCCGATCATGTGACTTACACTTCCGGTTCCTTGTTCTGACTGGAATCTGATACGCTCACGCACTGACCACAGTTCCTGCTGCACAGGTGAACGCAATTACAGTTTATTTAATACCCTATATTAACTGACGCTCCAACACACAGTCCTTTACCCCTGAGGAAGCCGGATTGCTCCGGCGACACGCGTTGGGCGCTTGCTATGTTTCCAGGTCCACTGTACCAGCTGGCTATGTAGGTTTGGCTCTTGATATTTGACCCCATGTCGGTCTTATTGCACCTTTAATTCAAGTGGTCTTACCTTACCTTGCATTTGCTATATGTGATTCATTGTATTGCTTTATATGCTGGTTGATAACGCATACATTTTCTTGTGATAATTCAGTGGACCTGTGTGTGTCGGTTACATACATTTATTGCATACCGCACTTTGTTCTATATTGTATACAATTTTTTAATGCGTGTGTGTTGTTGTGTCTAATAAACTTTATATATATTTTTTTTTATCCTACAATGGTTGGATGTGCATTTATGGGGTGGCTCTTTTGACTCTCTCTTGGGTTAGATTATTTGTCACAATTCCCAATTTAGCAATTTCATAATTTAGTGGTTTCTGCTATATCAGAGCTATTTGAAATCTATCCCTAAAAGGGTATATAATATTCAAGGTGCACATAGGGTCATTCAGAATAACTTCACACACACGCTTCTGTGCATTTCCAAGTCTAATTCTGTCACTAAACCCATACCTGTCACCCAGCGCCTAAATACTAGGCCTCAAATTTATATCCTGCTAAATCTCTCGTTACCGCTGTCCTGTTGTGGCTGGGAAAGTTATTTAGTGTCCGTCAAAGCACATTTTTTGTTCTGGGTTGAAATACAATTCCCAATTTAGCAATTTCATAATTTAGTGGTTTCTGCTATATCAGAGCTATTTGAAATCTATCCCTAAAAGGGTATATAATATTCAAGGTGCACATTGGGTCATTCAGAATAACTTCACACACACCCGCTACTGTGTATTTCCAAGTCTAATTCTGTCACTAAACCCATACCTGTCACCCAGCGCCTAAATACTAGGCCTCAAATTTATATCCCGCTGAATTTGAATACAATACATTGGGCCAAATAATATTTTTGTTGTTGTGGTGAACCATAACAATGAGAAAAACATCTAGTAAGGGACGCGGACGTGGACATGGTCGTGGTGGTGTTAGTGGATCCTCTGGTGCTGGGAGAGGACGTGGCCGTTCTGCCACATCCACACGTCCTAGTGTACCAACTACCTCAGGTCCCAGTAGCCGCCAGAATTTACAGCGATATATGGTGGGGCCCAATGCCGTTCTAAGGATGGTAAGGCCTGAGCAGGTACAGGCATTAGTCAATTGGGTGGCCGACAGTGGATCCAGCACGTTCACATTATCTCCCACCCAGTCTTCTGCAGAAAGCGCACAGATGGCGCCTGAAAACCAAGCCCATCAGTCTGTCACATCACCCCCATGCATACCAGGGAAACTGTCTCAGCCTCAAGTTATGCAGCAGTCTCTTATGCTGTTTGAAGACTCCGCTGGCAGGGTTTCCCAAGGGCATCCACCTAGCCCTTCCCCAGCGGTGAAAGATATAGAATGCACTGACGCACAACCACTTATGTTTCCTGATGATGAGGACATGGGAATACCACCTCAGCATGTCTCTGATGATGACGAAACACAGGTGCCAACTGCTGCGTCTTTCTGCAGTGTGCAGACTGAACAGGAGGTCAGGGATCAAGACTGGGTGGAAGACGATGCAGGGGATGATGAGGTCCTAGACCCCACATGGAATAAAGGTCGTGCCACTGACTTTCACAGTTCGGAGGAAGAGGCAGTGGTGAGACCGAGCCAACAGCGTAGCAAAAGAGGGAGCAGTGGGCAAAAGCAGAACACCCGCCGCCAAGAGACTCCGCCTGCTACTGCCCGCCGCCATCTGGGACCGAGCACCCCAAAGGCAGCTTCAAGGAGTTCCCTGGCATGGCACTTCTTCAAACAATGTGCTGACGACAAGACCCGAGTGGTTTGCACGCTGTGCCATCAGAGCCTTAAGCGAGGCATTAACGTTCTGAACCTGAGCACAACCTGCATGACCAGGCACCTGCATGCAAAGCATGAACTGCAGTGGAGTAAACACCTTAAAACCAAGGAAGTCACTCAGGCTCCCCCTGCTACCTCTTCTGCTGCTGCCGCCTCGGCCTATTCTGCTGCTGCCGCCTCGGCCTCTTCCTCCGCCTCTGGAGGAACGTTGGCACCTGCCGCCCAGCAAACAGGGGATGTACCACCAACACCACCACCACCACCTCCGTCACCAAGCGTCTCAACCATGTCACACGCCAGCGTTCAGCTCTCCATCTCACAAACATTTGAGAGAAAGCGTAAATTCCCACCTAGCCACCCTCGATCCCTGGCCCTGAATGCCAGCATTTCTAAACTACTGGCCTATGAAATGCTGTCATTTAGGCTGGTGGACACAGACAGCTTCAAACAGCTCATGTCGCTTGCTGTCCCACAGTATGTTGTTCCCAGCCGCCACTACTTCTCCAAGAGAGCCGTGCCTTCCCTGCACAACCAAGTATCCGATAAAATCAAGTGTGCACTGCGCAACGCCATCTGTGGCAAGGTCCACCTAACCACAGATACGTGGACCAGTAAGCACGGCCAGGGACGCTATATCTCCCTAACTGCACACTGGGTAAATGTAGTGGCAGCTGGGCCCCAGGCGGAGAGCAGTTTGGCGCACGTCCTTCCGCCGCCAAGGATCGCAGGGCAACATTCTTTGCCTCCTGTTGCCTCCTCCTCCTACTCGGCTTCCTCCTCCTCTTCTTCCACCTGCTCATCCAGTCAGCCACACACCTTCACCACCAACTTCAGCACAGCCCGGGGTAAACGTCAGCAGGCCATTCTGAAACTCATATGTTTGGGGGACAGGCCCCACACCGCACAGGAGTTGTGGCGGGGTATAGAACAACAGACCGACGAGTGGTTGCTGCCGGTGAGCCTCAAGCCCGGCCTGGTGGTGTGCGATAATGGGCGAAATCTCGTTGCAGCTCTGGGACTAGCCAATTTGACGCACATCCCTTGCTTGGCGCATGTGCTGAATTTGGTGGTGCAGAAGTTCATTCACAACTACCCCGACATGTCAGAGCTGCTGCATAAAGTGCGGGCCGTCTGTTCGCGCTTCCGGCGTTCACATCCTGCTGCTGCTCGCCTGTCTGCGCTACAGCGTAACTTCGGCCTTCCCGCTCACCGCCTCATATGCGACGTGCCCACCAGGTGGAACTCCACCTTGCACATGCTGGACAGACTGTGCGAGCAGCAGCAGGCCATAGTGGAGTTTCAGCTGCAGCACGCACGGGTCAGTCGCACTACAGAACAGCACCACTTCACCACCAATGACTGGGCCTCCATGCGAGACCTGTGTGCCCTGTTGCGCTGTTTCGAGTACTCCACCAACATGGCCAGTGGCGATGACACCGTTATCAGCGTTACAATACCACTTCTATGTCTCCTTGAGAAAACACTTAGGGCGATGATGGAAGAGGAGGTGGCCCAGGAGGAGGAGGAGGAGGAGGAGGAAGAGGGGTCATTTTTAGCACTTTCAGGCCAGTCTCTTCGAAGTGACTCAGAGGGAGGTTTTTGGCAACAGCAGAGGCCAGGTACAAATGTGGCCAGCCAGGGCCCACTACTGGAGGACGAGGAGGACGAGGATGAGGAGGAGGTGGAGGAGGATGAGGATGAAGCATGGTCACAGCGGGGTGGCACCCAACGCAGCTCGGGTCCATCACTGGTGCGTGGCTGGGGGGAAAGGCAGGACGATGACGATACGCCTCCCACAGAGGACAGCTTGTCCTTATCCCTGGGCAGCCTGGCACACATGAGCGACTACATGCTGCAGTGCCTGCGCAACGACAGCAGAGTTGCCCACATTTTAACCTGTGCGGACTACTGGGTTGCCACCCTGCTGGATCCACGCTACAAAGACAATGTGCCCACCTTACTTCCTGCACTGGAGCGTGATAGGAAGATGCGCGAGTACAAGCGCACGTTGGTAGACGCGCTACTGAGAGCATTCCCAAATGTCACAGGGGAACAAGTGGAAGCCCAAGGCCAAGGCAGAGGAGGAGCAAGAGGTTGCCAAGGCAGCTGTGTCACGGCCAGCTCCTCTGAGGGCAGGGTTAGCATGGCAGAGATGTGGAAAACTTTTGTCAACACGCCACAGCTAACTGCACCACCACCTGATACGCAACGTGTTAGCAGGAGGCAACATTTCACTAACATGGTGGAACAGTACGTGTGCACACCCCTCCACGTACTGACTGATGGTTCGGCCCCATTCAACTTCTGGGTCTCTAAATTGTCCACGTGGCCAGAGCTAGCCTTTTATGCCTTGGAGGTGCTGGCCTGCCCGGCGGCCAGCGTTTTGTCTGAACGTGTATTCAGCACGGCAGGGGGCGTCATTACAGACAAACGCAGCCGCCTGTCTACAGCCAATGTGGACAAGCTGACGTTCATAAAAATGAACCAGGCATGGATCCCACAGGATCTGTCCGTCCCTTGTCCAGATTAGACATTAACTACCTCCCCTTAACCATATATTATTGTACTCCAGGGCACTTCCTCATTCAATCCTATTTTTATTTTCATTTTACCATTATATTGCGAGGCTACCCAAAGTTGAATGAACCTCTCCTGTGTCTGGGTGCCGGGGCCTAAATATATGCCAATGGACTGTTCCAATGTTGGGTGACGTGAAGCCTGATTCTCTGCTATGACATGCAGAATGATTCTCTGCTGACATGAAGCCAGATTGTCTGTTACGGGACCTCTCTCCTCTGCCTGGGTGCTGGGCCTAAATATATGCCAATGGACTGTTGCAGTGGTGGCTGACGTGAAGCCTGATTCTCTGCTGACATGAAGACAGATTCTCTGTTACGGGACCTCTCTCCTCTGCCTGTGTGTGTGCTGGGCCTAAATATATGCCAATGGACTGTTGCAGTGGTGGCTGACGTGAAGCCTGATTCTCTGCTATGACATGCAGACTGATTCTCTGCTGACATGAAGCCAGATTCTCTGTTACGGGACCTCTCTCCTCTGCCTGTGTGTGTGCTGGGCCTAAATATATGCCAATGGACTGTTGCAGTGGTGGCTGACGTGAAGCCTCATTCTCTGCTATGACATGCAGACTGATTCTCTGCTGACATGAAGACAGATTCTCTGTTACGGGACCTCCCTCCTCTGCCTGGGTGCTGGGCCTAAATATATGCCAATGGACTGTTGCAGTGGTGGCTGACGTGAAGCCTCATTCTCTGCTATGACATGCAGACTAATTCTCTGCTGACATGAAGACAGATTCTCTGTTACGGGACCTCTCTCCTCTGCCTGTGTGTGTGCTGGGCCTAAATATATGCCAATGGACTGTTGCAGTGGTGGCTGACGTGAAGCCTCATTCTCTGCTATGACATGAAGACTGATTCTCTGCTGACATGAAGACAGATTCTCTGTTACGGGACCTCTCTCCTCTGCCTGTGTGTGTGCTGGGCCTAAATATATGCCAATGGACTGTTGCAGTGGTGGCTGACGTGAAGCCTCATTCTCTGCTATGACATGCAGACTGATTCTCTGCTGACATGAAGCCAGATTCTCTGTTACTGGACCTCTCTCCTCTGCCTGTGTGTGTGCTGGGCCTAAATATATGCCAATGGACTGTTGCAGTGGTGGCTGACGTGAAGCCTCATTCTCTGCTATGACATGCAGACTAATTCTCTGCTGACATGAAGACAGATTCTCTGTTACGGGACCTCCCTCCTCTGCCTGGGTGCTGGGCCTAAATATATGCCAATGGACTGTTGCAGTGGTGGCTGACGTGAAGCCTCATTCTCTGCTATGACATGCAGACTGATTCTCTGCTGACATGAAGACAGATTCTCTGTTACGGGACCTCCCTCCTCTGCCTGGGTGCTGGGCCTAAATATATGCCAATGGACTGTTGCAGTGGTGGCTGACGTGAAGCCTCATTCTCTGCTATGACATGCAGACTAATTCTCTGCTGACATGAAGACAGATTCTCTGTTACGGGACCTCTCTCCTCTGCCTGTGTGTGTGCTGGGCCTAAATATATGCCAATGGACTGTTGCAGTGGTGGCTGACGTGAAGCCTCATTCTCTGCTATGACATGAAGACTGATTCTCTGCTGACATGAAGACAGATTCTCTGTTACGGGACCTCTCTCCTCTGCCTGTGTGTGTGCTGGGCCTAAATATATGCCAATGGACTGTTGCAGTGGTGGCTGACGTGAAGCCTCATTCTCTGCTATGACATGCAGACTGATTCTCTGCTGACATGAAGCCAGATTCTCTGTTACTGGACCTCTCTCCTCTGCCTGTGTGTGTGCTGGGCCTAAATATATGCCAATGGACTGTTGCAGTGGTGGCTGACGTGAAGCCTCATTCTCTGCTATGACATGCAGACTAATTCTCTGCTGACATGAAGACAGATTCTCTGTTACGGGACCTCCCTCCTCTGCCTGGGTGCTGGGCCTAAATATATGCCAATGGACTGTTGCAGTGGTGGCTGACGTGAAGCCTCATTCTCTGCTATGACATGCAGACTGATTCTCTGCTGACATGAAGCCAGATTCTCTGTTACGGGACCTCTCTCCTCTGCCTGTGTGTGTGCTGGGCCTAAATATATGCCAATGGACTGTTGCAGTGGTGGCTGACGTGAAGCCTCATTCTCTGCTATGACATGAAGACTGATTCTCTGCTGACATGAAGCCAGATTGTCTGTTACGGGACCTCTCTCCTCTGCCTGTGTGTGTGCTGGGCCTAAATATATGCCAATGGACTGTTGCAGTGGTGGCTGACGTGAAGCCTCATTCTCTGCTATGACATGCAGACTGATTCTCTGCTGACATGAAGACAGATTCTCTGTTACGGGACCTCTCTCCTCTGCCTGTGTGTGTGCTGGGCCTAAATATATGCCAATGGACTGTTGCAGTGGTGGCTGACGTGAAGCCTCATTCTCTGCTATGACATGCAGACTAATTCTCTGCTGACATGAAGACAGATTCTCTGTTACGGGACCTCCCTCCTCTGCCTGGGTGTGCGCTGGGCCTAAATATATGCCAATGGACTGTTGCAGTGGTGGCTGACGTGAAGCCTGATTCTCTGCTATGACATGCAGACTGATTCTCTGCTGACATGAAGCCAGATTCTCTGTTACGGGACCTCTCTCCTCTGCCTGTGTGTGTGCTGGGCCTAAATATATGCCAATGGACTGTTACAGTGGTGGGTGACGTGAAGCCTCATTCTCTGCTATGACATGCAGACTAATTCTCTGCTGACATGAAGACAGATTCTCTGTTACGGGACCTCCCTCCTCTGCCTGGGTGCTGGGCCTAAATATATGCCAATGGACTGTTGCAGTGGTGGCTGACGTGAAGCCTCATTCTCTGATATGACATGCAGACTGATTCTCTGCTGACATGAAGACAGATTCTCTGTTACGGGACCTCCCTCCTCTGCCTGGGTGCTGGGCCTAAATATATGCCAATGGACTGTTGCAGTGGTGGCTGACGTGAAGCCTCATTCTCTGCTATGACATGCAGACTGATTCTCTGCTGACATGAAGCCAGATTCTCTGTTACGGGACCTCTCTCCTCTGCCTGTGTGTGTGCTGGGCCTAAATATATGCCAATGGACTGTTGCAGTGGTGGCTGACGTGAAGCCTCATTCTCTGCTATGACATGCAGACTGATTCTCTGCTGACATGAAGCCAGATTCTCTGTTACGGGACCTCCCTCCTCTGCCTGGGTGCTGGGCCTAAATATATGCCAATGGACTGTTGCAGTGGTGGCTGACGTGAAGCCTCATTCTCTGCTATGACATGCAGACTAATTCTCTGCTGACATGAAGCCAGATTCTCTGTTACGGGACCTCTCTCCTCTGCCTGGGTGCTGGGCCTAAATTTATGAAAATGGACTCTTACAGTGGTGGGTGACGTGAAGCCAGATTCTCTGCTATGGGACCTCTCTCCAATTGATTTTGGTTAATTTTTATTTATTTAATTTTTATTTTAATTCATTTCCCTATCCACATTTGTTTGCAGGGGATTTACCTACATGTTGCTGCCTTTTGCAGCCCTCTAGCTCTTTCCTGGGCTGTTTTACAGCCTTTTTAGTGCCGAAAAGTTCGGGTCCCCATTGACTTCAATGGGGTTCGGGTTCGGGACGAAGTTCGGGTCGGGTTCGGATCCCGAACCCGAACATTTCCGGGATGTTTGGCCGAACTTCTCGAACCCGAACATCCAGGTGTTCGCTCAACTCTAATTTATAAACCATCCATTGTGAGCATGTGCCTACTGTGCCAAGGTGAAGATCTGAAAGTGGAAATGAGAATCAACGTGGAAGAAGTGAGGAGGAAAATATAAAAACTTGATGGCAGTAGTCTAGCTCACTCCAGCATATCCATTTGATATCCATTCAAAACATTAATAGGCTGTAGGCTGGTTCTGTTATAGGAGTAATGTTGTAGGCTGGTTCTGTTATAGGAGTAATGTTGTAGGCTGGTTCTGTTATAGGAGTAATGCTGTAGGCTGGTTCTGTTATAGGAGTAATGTTGTAGGCTGGTTCTGTTATAGGAGTAATGTTGTAGGCTGGATCTGTTAAAGGAGTAATGTTGTAGGCTGGTTCTGTTATAGGAGTAATGTTGTAGGCTGGATCTGTTAAAGGAGTAATGTTGTAGGCTGGTTCTGTTATAGGAGTAATGTTGTAGGCTGGTTCTGTTATAGGAGTAATGCTGTAGGCTGGTTCTGTTATAGGAGTAATGTTATAGGCTGGTTCTGTTATAGGAGTAATGCTGTAGACTGGTTCTGTTATAGGAGTAATGTTGTAGGCTGGTTCTGTTATAGGAGTAATGCTGTAGGCTGGTTCTGTTATAGGAGTAATGCTGTAGGCTGGTTCTCCTATAGGAGTAATTTTGCAGGCTGGTTCTGTTCTAGGAGTAATGTTGCAGGCTAGCTCTGTTCTAGGAGTAATGTTGCAGGCTGGCTGTGTTACAGGAGTAGTAGAAGTTACAGGCTAGCTCTAAAAGTAAATTTGCTAGCTGCTTCTGTTACAGATATAATGTCCCAGGCTTATTCTGTTGCAGGTATAATGTTGCAGGCTGGTTCTGTTATAGTTATAATGTTGCAGGCTGGTTCTGTTATAGTTGTAATGTTGCAAGCTGGTTCCGTTATAGGAGTAATGTTGCAGGATGGTGCTGTTATAGATGTAATATTGCAGGCTGGTTCTGTCATATGAGTAATATTGTAGGCTGGTTCTGTTATAGATGTAATATTGCAGGCTGGTTCTGTTATAGATGAAATATTGCAGGCTGGTTCTGTTATAGGTGTAATGTTGCAGGCTGGTTCTGTTATAGGTGTAATGTTGCAGGCTGGTTCGGTTATATGAGTAATATTGTAGGCTGGTTCAGTTATAGGTGTAATGTTGCAGGCTGGTTCTGTTATAGGTGTAATGTTGCAGACTAGTTCTCTTATAGATGTAATGTTGCAGGCTGGTTCTGTTATAGTTGTAATGTTGCAGGCTGGTTCTGTTATAGGAGTAATGTTGCAGGCTGGTTCTGTTATAGGAGTAATGCTGTAGGCTGGTTCTGTTATAGGAGTAATGCTGTAGGCTGGTTCTGTTATAGGAGTAATGTTGTAGGCTGGTTATGTTATAGTTGTAATGTTGCAGGCTGGTTCTGTTATGGGAGTAATATTGCAGGCTGCTTCTGTTATAGGTGTAATATTGCAGGTCGGTTCTGTTATAGGAGTAATGTTGCAGGCTGGCTATGCTATAGGTGTAGTGTTGCAGGCTGGCTTTGTTAAAGGTGTAATGTTGCAGGCTGGTTCTGTTATAGGAGTAATGTTGCAGGCTGGTTCTGTTATAGGAGTAATGTTGCAGGCTGGTTCTGTTATAGGAGTAATGTTGCAGGCTGGCTCTGTTATAGGAGTTATATTTTAGGTTGGCTCTGTTATAGGTGTAATATTCAGACATGTGCAGGTTGGCTCTGTTATAGGAGTTATATTTTAGGTTGGCTCTGTTATAGGAGTTATATTTTAGGTTGGCTCTGTTATAGGAGTTATATTTTAGGTTGGCTCTGTTATAGGTGTAATATTCAGACATGTGCAGGTTGGCTCTGTTATAGGAGTTATATTTTAGGTTGGCTCTGTTATAGGAGTTATATTTTAGGTTGGCTCTGTTATAGGAGTTATATTTTAGGTTGGCTCTGTTATAGGTGTAATATTCAGACATGTGCAGGTGGGCTCTGTTATAGGAGTTATATTTTAGGTTGGCTCTGTTATAGGAGTTATATTTTAGGTTGGCTCTGTTATAGGTGTAATATTCAGACATGTGCAGGTTGGCTCTGTTATAGGAGTTATATTTTAGGTTGGCTCTGTTATAGGAGTTATATTTTAGGTTGGCTCTGTTATAGGTGTAATATTCAGACATGTGCAGGTTGGCTCTGTTATAGGAGTTATATTTTAGGTTGGCTCTGTTATAGGAGTTATATTTTAGGTTGGCTCTGTTATAGGTGTAATATTCAGACATGTGCAGGTTGGCTCTGTTATGGGGTCGTGTTTCAAGCCTGTTTTGTTTCCTGGGTGAGGATGTGTTATAGGTAGAGTAGCTTAATTTTATTTTATTTTTTGTGGAACTGTTACAGGCTGGCTTATTATGGGGCTCTGTTGCAGTCTAACTATGTAATATCCACAAGATATGCCACATGTGTCTGATATCTCTAGGACCCACATAATCATGCATATATGCTACTCTCTCCATTGACTTCTATGGGAATTAGCAAAGTAATGGAGTCACAGAAACATGTGCCAAGCTCTCCACCATTGTGGCACCCGACACACAGTCCCCGTGCACCCTCTATTTACAAAGGACATTGCAGCGCCCCCCTCTGGAGCTATAATGAACCCATGCAGGCTGATTACACTGTTTGGTGATGGATGCATTGTTCTGGTGTTCCTTTCATGCCATCCATACTCTTGACATCTGGTGACAGCAGAACTAGTTGTAGTAATAACCCGGTAGACGGCGCCGATACCGCCGTAAACTTCTCTGTAATTTGATAGCGCCTAGGATGTAAATATTCAGCGAAGTTACTTTGGAGGTTCTCCTGTTCATTAAAGGCGTGTTGTTTTATCTTCCTGCGCAATGCATTTAACAGACCCGATATAACAAATTGTGCTCTAATAACAACACTTGGATATATCAGGGCATGAAAAGTGAGAATGGAAGCACTTGTTTTGCAAATGTTTCACCAGAGAAATGCACTGGAAACATAATCAGATAATATATGCGGCGCACATGGAGCGGGTTTTACTGCAGTTCGGGATTTAATGTTGTTTTTCTCCAGACTCACTTCTAATAAAGGGTAAAAAAAACGTAATATTCTTTCCCTGCTATTCATTTATATAATGAAAGGGCCTCTAACACAAAAGTGCGGAGCTCATAGACGTTAAAGTGGTAGTATAACATTAAAAAACATGGATGCTTATTTCCAGAAAAAAAAAAAACACCTATCTATGGGTAGTGTCAGGTATTGCAGCTGCAATACTGCATGCAACCTGTGGACAGCATGTGGCACTGTCTGTGGTTGAGATGTGTTCAGAAGCACTGCACTGCCACCTGTGCCATGTTCTTATCACTGTCTGCTATGATGTTCCCAGACACTCAGAAGCACTGCACTGCCACCTGTGCCATGTTCTCATCACTGTCTGCTATGATGTTCTCACTCAGAAGCACTGCACTGCCACCTGTGCCATGTCCTTATCACTGCCCGCTATGATGTTCCCAGACACTCAGAAGCACTGCACTGCCACCTGTGCCATGTTCTTATCACTGTCTGCTATGATGTTCTCACTCAGAAGCACTGCACTGTCACCTGTGCCATGTTCTCATCACTGCCTGCTATGATGTTCTCACTCAGAAGCACTGCACTGCCACCTGTGCCATGTTCTCATCACTGTCTGCTATGATGTTCTCACTCAGAAGCACTGCACTGCCACCTGTGCCATGTTCTTATCACTGTCTGCTATGATGTTCTCACTCAGAAGCACTGCACTGTCACCTGTGCCATGTTCTTATCATCCTCTGCTATGATGTTCTCACTCAGAAGCACTGCACTGCCACCTGTGCCATGTTCTTATCACTGTCTGCTATGATGTTCTCACTCAGAAGCACTGCACTGCCACCTGTGCCATGTTCTTATCACTGTCTGCTATGATGTTCTCACTCAGAAGCACTGCACTGCCACCTGTGCCATGTTTTTATCACTGTCTGCTATGATGTTCTCACTCAGAAGCACTGCACTGCCACCTGTGCCATGTTCTTATCACTGTCCGCTATGATGTTCTCACTCAGAAACAATGCACTGCCATCTGTGCCATGTTCTTATCACCGTCTGCTATGATGTTCCCAGACACTCAGAAGCACTGCACTGCCACCTGTGCCATGTCCTTATCACTGCCCGCTATGATGTTCCCAGACACTCAGAAGCACTGCACTGCCACCTGTGCCATGTTCTTATCACTGTCTGCTATGATGTTCTCACTCAGAAGCACTGCACTGCCACCTGTGCCATGTTCTCATCACTGCCTGCTATGATGTTCTCACTCAGAAGCACTGCACTGCCACCTGTGCCATGTTCTCATCACTGTCTGCTATGATGTTCTCACTCAGAAGCACTGCACTGCCACCTGTGCCATGTTCTTATCACTGTCTGCTATGATGTTCTCACTCAGAAGCACTGCACTGCCACCTGTGCCATGTTCTTATCATCATCTGCTATGATGTTCTCACTCAGAAACAATGCACTTCCACCTGTGCCATGTCCTTATCACTGCCTGCTATGATGTTCTCACTCAGAAACAATGCACTGCCACCTGTGCCATGTTCTTATCACTGTCTGCTATGATGTTCTTACTCAGAAGCACTGCACTGCCACCTGTGCCATGTTCTTATCACTGTCTGCTATGATGTTCTCACTCAGAAGCACTGCACTGCCACCTGTGCCATGTTCTTATCACTGTCCGCTATGATGTTCTCACTCAGAAACAATGCACTGTCACCTGTGCCATGTTCTTATCACGTCTGCTATGATGTTCTCACTCAGAAACAATGCACTGTCACCTGTGCCATGTTCTTATCACTGCCTGCTATGATGTTCTTACTCAGAAGCACTGCACTGCCACCTGTGCCATGTTCTTATCACCGTCTGCTATGATGTTCTTACTCAGAAGCACTGCACTGCCACCTGTGCCATGTTCTTATCACCGTCTGCTATGATGTTCTAACTCAGAAGCACTGCACTGCCACCTGTGCCATGTTCTTATCACCGTCTGCTATGATGTTCCCAGACTCTCAGAAGCACTGCACTGCCACCTGTGCCATGTTCTTATCACTGTCTGCTATGATGTTCTCACTCAGAAGCACTGCACTGCCACCTGTGCCATGTTCTTATCATCATCTGCTATGATGTTCTCACTCAGAAGCACTGCACTGCCACCTGTGCCATGTTCTTATCATCATCTGCTATGATGTTCTTACTCAGAAGCACTGCACTGCCACCTGTGCCATGTTCTTATCACCGTCTGTTATGATGTTCCCAGACACTCAGAAGCACTGCACTGCCACCTGTGCCATGTTCTCATCACTCCCTGTTATGATGTTCTTAGACACTCAGAAGCACTGCACTGCCACCTGTGCCATGTTCTTATCCCCCACAATTTGCTTCCCGTTTTCTGCTGAATACAGTCACACCCCAAATGTGGTCGTAAACTGTTATTTGGGGATTCGCCAGGGCTCAGAAGGGAAGGAGTGGCATCTGGATTTTTTAACATGGAATTTTCTATCATAGTTTTTAAGAGCCATAACTTTTTAATTATTTTTGTTGACTGAGCTGCGTGAGGGATTATTTGTGCGGGACAAGCTGTCATTTTTATTGGTACCATTTTGGGATATATTTGGCTTTCTGGTCGCTTTTTATCTCATTTTATGGGAGGTGAAGTCACAAAACCTCAATTTTTCTATATTATATTTTTTTTTCCACCGTTCACTTGATGAGGTAGATCATGTGATATTTTTATAGATCCGGACATTACATATGCAACAATACCAAATATGTCTATTTTTTTTACGTTTACACAATAAGAACATTTTTAGGAAAAAAATTCATGTTTTGTGTTGCCATTTTCTTAGAGCCATATTTTTTAAATTTTTCTGGCTATGGCCTTGTGTGAGGGCTTGTTTTTTGCGGGATGAGGTGACGTTTTTATTGCTACCATTTTGTGTTACATGTGATTTTTGATTGATTGATATGATTTTTTGGAAGGTGAGGTGACTAAAAAAAAGCCGTTTTAGTGTAATTTTTATTTTAATTTTTTTATGCCGTTCACTTGACTAGATCATGTGATATTTTTGTAGAGCCAGTTGTTACGGACGTGGCAATACCAAATATGTCTTTTTTTTTTTTTTTTTTTTTTTTTTACTGTTACACAATAAAAGCTTTTTTTGAAAAAAAAGCATGTTTTTGTGTTGCAATTTTCTTAGAGCCATATTTGTAAACATTTTCTGGCTATGGTCTTGTGTGGGGGGTCATTTTTTGTGGGTTAAGGTGATGTTTTATTGCTACCATTTTGAGGTACATACGACACTTTGATCAATTATGTTTTTTGGGAGGTGAGGTACATTAGATAACATGTCTCATAAAGCATGTGTGTTAACCATGCTACATCCGTATGGATGACCTGACAGCTCCTGCACTTTCCCGACCCCCGGCGATCACATGATCTGCATACACAGCTCTCATTCAGCGCTGTGTATACAGCGATCTAGAAGGCAGGGACATAGAGGAACAGTCCCTGCCTTCTCTCTAGGGTCCTGCTGTCACTGACTGCGGGGCCCCCGCTTTGCAGCTGCACGATTGGGGTGCAGCTGACATCTCTGAAAGGACGTTCAAAAAAGTCCTATCAGAGATAAACCCGACTGCCCAAGGACATTTATAGTCAATGGGCGGTCGGGAAGTGGTTAAAGGTTTTCTTTGGGTGTAAAAAAATAAAATAAGATAAAAATAAAAAATCTGGCCCAAAGTGTCAAACTAAAATAGAAATGCTCGCCTGGTAAAGGGCCTGTGTCCACTTTTCTAGTTATCCTCTATCCATAGGATCGGGGATAACTAAGTGATCCGTGGGGGTCTGAACGCTGGAGCCCCCACTAATCCCCCTTCTTGACTGAGTGGCAGGTCGAGCATATGCCCTGCCTCTCCATCCATTCTCTATGGGGTCGCTGGAAATGGCGGAATACAGCGCTGGCTAATTCCAGTGGTCCCAAAGAGAATAAATGGAGCAGCAGGGCGTATGTGTGGCCTGTCACACCATCAAAAGGGGGAACAGGATCCGTTCCTGGGATCAGTGGGGGGGTTGCAGAATCGGACCCCACAAATCATATAGTTATGCCCTATGGTGTGGAGAGGATAACTTGAAAACCTGGACAATCCCTTTAAGTCCAACCCCCTTTGTAGGTTACAACCTTTAACAAAGCCGAAGCAAAGGCGCTAGAGGAGCAACGTGAGCAAAGGGCACAAACGGAGGGTCATAACTGAAGCAGAAACATTAGGGTCACCTGAGGCAGGGTAGTAGTGGGGATCCTGGAGCAGGGGTAACTGGAGAAGAGGCGATATTAGGGGTGCATTTAGAGTGGGGGCATCTGGAGCTGGGGCACTAATGAGGGTGCACCTAAAGCAGAGGCATTAGGGTCGCCTGAGGCAGGGTAATAGTGGTGATCCTGGAGCAGAGGCATTAGGGTCGCCTGAGGCAGGGTAATAGTGGTGATCCTGGAGCAGAGGCATTAGGGTCGCCTGAGGCAGGGTAATAGTGGGATCCTGGAGCAGAGGCATTAGGGTCGCCTGAGGCAGGGTAATAGTGGTGATCCTGGAGCAGAGGCATTAGGGTCGCCTGAGGCAGGGTAATAGTGGTGATCCTGGAGCAGAGGCATTAGGGTCGCCTGAGGCAGGGTAATAGTGGTGATCCTGGAGCAGAGGCATTAGGGTCGCCTGAGGCAGGGTAATAGTGGGGATCCTGGAGCAGAGGCATTAGGGTCGCCTGAGGCAGGGTAATAGTGGTGATCCTGGAGCAGAGGCATTAGGGGGCAACTGCCTGTTATGTTTTTAGAAACTAAGAAGTAGTGATGAGCGGCAGGGGCAATATTCGAATTCGTGATATTTTGCGAATATTTGGTAGAATATTCGTCATATATTCGCAAATTCGAGATTATTTTCTTGATCGTGAAAAATCGACAATGTAATATTTGTGTTATACACTCGAAATACAGGCGTGGGTCACTGCTGCTACATTTTTCAAGCTGCTAGAAGTGTCCTGAGACTGGAGAAAATGGTTGGCACAGCAGAACATTACAATAGCTTTATATGCAGATAGAGTGCCCCAATATATTCCCGATTGAGAAATCGGCAATAATGATGCGAATATTTTGGCGCAATACTTGCAACTTCACATTTTAGCAGGTCTGACTACTTATTACTGATTGGTGCACTAAGTATTGTTGTGACAGCACTATGTCTGTAGCATGTGTGTATGGACAGCAGAATCTATCAGCTACACTATATCACTATCTAACCTACACTGACTATCTCCCACTATCTATCAGGAAAGCAGAGAGCGCAGCAATGACACTGCTGTCTCTCTCAGATCTGCAATATACTGCATACAAGGGCTGCTGGGGAGGCTCTTATATAGTAAGGGGTAGGCAACTTTCCTATTGGTTGCTAGGGATGTTGCTAAGCTCTGACAAAGACATTGCTGCCTTCTCATTGGCCCACAAGCAAAAAGGGAGGTTACTGATGAAAAAAAAATCTAGAATATTCAAAATTACGAATATATTTAACTATATTCTAAATATGAGTGAATTCTCGAAGTACCGATATTCGCGAATAATAATCGCTATTCGAATATTCACGCCCAACACTACTCGGAAGCACTGCACCGCCACCTGTGCCATGTTCTCATCACCGTCTGCTATGATCTTCTCAGACTCTCAGAAGCACTGCACCGCCACCTGTGCCATGTTCTCATCACCATCTGCTATGATCTTCTCAGACTCTCAGAAGCACTGCACCGCCACCTGTGCCATGTTCTCATCACTGTCTGCTATGATCTTCTCAGACTCTCAGAAGCACTGCACTGCCACCTGCGCCATGTTCTCATCACTACCTGCTATGATCTTCTCAGACACTCAGAAGCACTGCACTGCCACTTGCGCCATGTTCTCATCACTACCTGCTATGATCTTCTCAGACACTCAGAAGCACTGCACTGCCACCTGCGCCATGTTCTCATCACTACCTGCTATGACGTTCTCAGACATTCAAAAAGCCCTGCAAAGTCAAATGTACTATGTTCTCATCACTACCTGCTATGACGTTCTCAGACACTCAGAAGCACTGCACTGTGTCCACAATTCAGTGCCTGCTTCTCATGAAATAGCAGGAGTTCTTGATTAATGCTCCCTATGTTCTCATCATCTGCTCCTCCGTGATACATGAAGACACATGAACTGGTAGTCTGTGTGCAAACAGCCCCCCACCAAAAAAAAATAAAAAAAATTCAGTGTGCACGCAGCTTCCCTCTTTCCTCTCTCTTTCCTCTCTCTTTCCTCTCTCATACCATGCCTTTGTTCTGAGTACTGATCCAGCTTCAACGACTTTCATGCCTAACATTTGTCTTGGTTTTTCAGTGAGTGCAGAGATTCTGAACATTTACAGTGTAATAGCCAGATACAGGAGAAGGGGGGCAGATGATAAGTGGAGAAAGAGGTATTTTTCTTTAACAGGATATATATTATTATGAAGTTTATAATCTTTGCATAAACTAATGATTTGTGGAATAAAATTAAACAAAGGATAAACTTTAAGCTAATAAAATATAACCGATGCACTTTTTTCCAAATGCTTTCAGCGTACATGTTCTAATCATGGCATGGTATGTAGATATGGTATAGATGGTATAATAGTATAGGGTACAGTATAGCTGGGAACTGAAGAAGTACACTACACAATAGTGCCCACATGAATGAGATGTGAACCTGCTCATTAGTCTCTGACTTCACACCGAGTGCATGTGAATAGAATACGCACTTATCTATCCTTCCACGGTTCACACCATTTTTCTTATTGTAACAGCTTTACTTCTATGTGTTAACTGATGTTAAAATGTCCTGTTGGCTCCATCTTCATTATGGGACAAGCAGAAATAGATGTCAGTCTGACTGTGAGGACTAAGCCGGATGTTGAGCAACAGACCCGAGAAGAAGCCAGTCCTATCCATCTATCTCTCTATCTATCAGGGGCGGACTGACAACTCATGGGGCCCCCGGCCAATAGGAGATTATGGGGCCCCTGTGTCCCCGCCCACCCTCAAGCCACACCCACGCACAGCCCCACCCACTTATTGCACCGCCCGCATCACCTACACTTGGTACAGAATGTCGCTTCACTATGTTCAAAATAAATGTTTACTAAAAAAAAAATTATAAAAATAACGCCCTCCACCACAACACAAGCGTATCTCAGACCCTGTGTATGGCAGAGCTCCACAGCAGTACAACTCACAGTAATGTGCGATGTGCAAGTACCTCACAGATCACCTTAGCAATAAAATGCATAGAAAAGTGCAGTGTGTGAGTATCGCAAGCTCTACAGCAATAAATATAGTGTATCATAGCCAAACCACTGCTGTCCCATAGGGAAGCATTGGGAGGCTATTGCGCATGCGTGGCTTCTTAGAGATGCTTTGAATCAATGCATGTCTATGTGGAGTGCTTAGCGTGAATGCCAGTGTTGCACGTTGTGGACTAGGAAGCACCTCTAGTGGCCGTCTGATGAGTTGCCGCCTGATGAGTGGCCGTCTGATGAGTGGCCGCCTGATGAGTGGCCACTAGAGGTGTTCTTTGGCAGCAATGTAAATACTGCCTTATTTTCTGAAAAGGCAGTGTTTACATTAGAAAGCTTGCAGAGACGCGCTATAGACACCAGAACTACGACGTTCAGCTGTTGTGGTTCTGGTGACTATAGTGTCCCTTAATATAGAGAAGGAAAAAAAAGAATCGGCATAAAAGTTTCAAATAATATGGCTGCATCATTATTCAAAAAATTCAAAAAGCACAACTTCTGACACAAATATATAGTATTTTGCAGTATGTGCAAATAGTACTGTACCCCTCCATCCACCCCTCCCTCCCCTTCTCCATCCCCTTCTCCATCCCCCAGCACCGTTACTCACATAAAACAAGTAATATATATAATATAGCTTACAGTGAATGACTGTAAATACTAACAGTTCTGAAGACTCCAGCGGCTCAGGATCAGTGCTCAGGGCTGGAAGTGGGCACCGCTCTGCAGGAAGGAGACCTATAAGACGCACCTAGGATTTAGAGTAGGACAATAAAAAAATATATATTTTTCATTACACCTCAGGTCAGGCCCTCAATGTTATTCAGACCTCAGCTGACAGCCCCAATCAGACCCCCAATGTTAATAAGACCCAATAAGACCTCATATCAGACCCCCAATCAGACCTCAGCTCAGATCCCAATGTAAATGACCCCCAATCAGACCCATGCCTCTCATCACCCCCATATCATCCCCCATTATCAGCCCTTATGCCTCTCATGAGCCCCCATTATGCTGCTCTCAGCCCCCATTATGCCTCTCAGGCCCCATTATGCCCCTCAACCAGCCCCCATTATGCCTCTCAACCAGCCCCCATTATGCTTCTCAACCAGCCCCCATTATGCCTCTCAGGCCCATTATGCCTCTTAATCAGCCCCCATTATGCCTCTCAGGCCCATTATGCCTCTCAACCAGCCCCCATTATGCCTCTCAGGCCCATTATGCCTCTCAACCAGCCCCCATTATGCCTCAGCCCTCATTATGCCTCTCAGCCAGCCCCCATTATGCCTCTCAGGCCCATTATGCCTCTCAGCCAGCCCCCATTATGCCTCAGCCCCCATTATGCCTCTCAGCCAGCCCCCATTATGCCTCAGCCCCCATTATGCCTCTCAGGCCCATTATGCCTTTTAATCAGCCCCCATTATGCCTCTCAGGCCCATTATGCCTCTCAGCCAGCCCCCATTATGCCTCTCAGGCCCATTATGCCTCTTAATCAGCCCCCATTATGCCTCTCAGGCCCATTATGCCTCTCAACCAGCCCCCATTATGCCTCTCAACCAGCCCCCATTATGCCTCTCAAGCAGCCCCCATTATGCCTCTCAGCCAGCCCCCATTATGCCTCTCAGGCCCATTATGCCTCTCAGCCAGCCCCCATTATGCCTCTCAGCCAGCCCCCATTATGCCTCTCAGCCAGCCCCCATTATGCCTCTCAGGCCCATTATGCCTCTCAGCCAGCCCCCATTATGCCTCTCAGCCAGCCCCCATTATGCCTCAGCCAGCCCCCATTATGCCTCAGCCAGCCCCCATTATGCCTCAGCCCCCATTATGCCTCAGCCCCCAGCAGCCTGGCCATTATGCCCCCCAGCAAAAATAAATAAAACACTTACCTCTCCTGCTCCTGGACTCGGTCGCTCCTCACCGGCACTGCGATCTTCTTCCTCCTGCGGTCGGCTGGCGCGCACAGTGTGACGTCACAGAGCGACTCACGCTGTGCGCAACCCTGCACAGCCGACAGCCGAGGACCAGGAAGCGGTGAGTACCGATCCTTCACCGCTTTCCGGTCCTCCGGTACTAATCAGCGCTTCCAAATGGAACCTTTCTATCGATCTACCTACAGATGTGTCTACTTTTACCACAAAAGACCCGTCCATCCGCAGTATCCACTGAATAAATAAAACAGTGCGTTGCATGGGAGACATGTGCAGCGTCTCCTTACAGACCACCGATGGACGCAT